>NW_015388999.1:9208-30204 GCF_001527695.2 Protobothrops mucrosquamatus
TGAGATAAACACAGAGAAAGCTTTATTTTGACACTTGAACTTTTAATTTAATCTTCTAAATAGACGTGTAATGAATGCCAAAGTTGCTCTTTATTTTGCTGGGGCAGCTAAATCAAAAAGAGACTTTTCTGTGGTAACCTATTGAGGAATAGAAAGAGGAGGAGAATTAAGAAACCAAGGAAGGATTGCAATCCTTAAAGTTTTTTCTTCCTGGGAGACATGAAAATTTTGTTTTTACATGTCTTATTATTTTAAATAAGTAGTGTTTCCCAACCTTGGCAACTTTAAAATATGATATGATTGGCTATGGAATTAGTCCATGCATCTTAAAGTTGCTAATGTTGGGAAACACTGTTCTAAAATCAAGAACATCTGTCGACAGTCTTGAAGGTTTTTTTCAGGTGAATAACATAGTCACTTCTCCCAATATTTTAATTCTGTTAAGGATTTTCTTTGATTTGATGCAGTAGCAAGCTTTTATAACATATTTCTAGATTTTATTTATTTATTATGTATATGTATATGTGTATACATATACATATACCTGAATCATAAAATACATGTAGATAAAATAGATAACATTACAAATATTACATAAATAAAATGCGACTGCCATTGTCTGCTTAGTATTGTCTGGATCTATTTATGCCACACATCCCTAATCTTTCATTTCCTTGCTTGAAGTGTGTATGTGGATGGGGAAAATGATTTGAGATGCTGACCCTGTGGTCAGTGATAAAATTGATGGCATGTGAAAAATGTAAGGATTTGTGTAGATCAAAACAAGTGTTCAGAAGGGAATTTCCTTCTGCTTTGAAATCACATTTTATGTGGAACTCTAGTTCTGATTTTGACTGATATTTCGGAGGTCAACCCTTCCATTAAAGTATACTTAACTGATATAGTATATTTAGACTTCAGCAAGGCATTTGACAAAGTAGACCACAACCTACTTCTTGGTAAGCCCTCTCTAAGCGGTTTACAGAACCAGCATATTGTCCTCTACATTCTGGGTCTTCATTTTACCAGCCTTCGAAGGATGGAAGGCTAAGTCAACTTTGAGCCAGTGAGACTTGAACTGCCAAACTGCAGTCAGCATAAGTAGCCTGCAGTCCTGCATTCTAACCACTGCGTCACCATTGCTGGATTTGTAGCTGGCTGACAAACTACTCGAGTAGTCCTTAATGGACTGCTTAATGGCCCAGTACTCTTCAATATCTTCATAAATGATTTAGATGAGGGAATAGAAGGGGAACTCATCAAATTTGCAGATGACACTAAGCTGGCAGGAATAGCCAACACCCCAGAAGACAAGCTCAGGATCCAAAAAGATCTTGACAGACTTGAACAATGGACCCTATCCAACAACATGAAATTTAATGTGGAGAAAAGCAAGGTTTTACACCTAGGCAAGGGTACAACTAGAGATTAGGCGAAACCTGGCTCAAAAACAGTAACTGTGAGAGAGACCTTGGAGTCCTAGTGACCATCGCTTAAACATGAGTCAGTAGTGTGCGGCAGCAGCCAAAAAAGTTAATAGAATCCTTGGTTGTATAAACAGGCATAGAATCAAAATCATGTGAAGTATTAGTACTGCTGTATAAAGCCTTAGTAAGACCACACCTGGAATAATGCATCCAGTTTTGGCCACATCACAAAAAAGATATTGAGACTTTAGAAAAAGTGCAAAGAGCAACTAAGATGATTAAAGGCCTAGAGACCAAAACATTTGAAGAACAGGACATGATATCAGTATTCCAGTATTTGAGAGATTGCCACAAAGAGGAGGGAGTCAACTTATTTTCCAAAGCAACAGAGGTCAGGACAAGAAACAATGGATGAAAACTAATCAAGGAGAGAAGCAACCTGGAATTAAGGAGAAACTTCCTAACAGTGAGGACAATTAACCAGTAGAACAGCTTGCTGTCAGAAGTTGTGGGTACTTCATCACTGGAAGTTTTTAAGAGACTGGGCAGTCACTTGTCTGAAATGTATAGGGTCTCCTGCTTGAGCAGGGGGTTGGACTAGAAGACCTCCAAAGTCCCTTTCAGCTCTATTCTGATTGAAGTTTAATACTTGGTTGATTACATAGACATGCCCATGTTGATTTCTTGGAAAGTGTATTGAAATTGTTTGCTGTTGTCTTAGTCTGGAATGATTTTTTTTAAAAAAAAATCCCAATAAGTGATTCTTGAGTATGCAATAAAGGCAGAAACAGAGTCATGTTTCAATTGTTCTCCCAAGCCAGTGGGGGGGGGGGGGGGGGGANTTTTCTACTCTTTTTTTTAGGAACCTTTCAATCTATTAATAGGATAGCATTGCACAAATATGGACAGAAATCCTTCACCCCCCTCAAGTGATTCAGAGGAAGAAGAAGTGGCTGCTGGAAATTCCATTGGAAATACAGTTTACAGCAAACACTGGCTGATTAGTGTGCTTGAAAAATTAATTGAGGTGCTCTGCATTATGTTATATGCTGAATGTGAAACAAATCTTTTCATAGAAGCGTGGCAAGCATAAGGCAGTTTATACATCAGAGTCAGTATCTTGGGAACAGGTGTTTAATAGCTAATTGGGAAATAGTTTAAATTATCACTCAAGCTTGCAGATATAGAAGATGTAATTTTATATTAATCAGAGTGTTAAAAATGATACCCAAGGGTCTTATGTTAAAATTTGAACAAGGTCAGTCAAAAACATGAACAATTTTGTAATGGGAGAAACTGAATGGGAGTTAAATAATTACTAAAATATTCGGTTATTCTGTGATTAATTCAAGATGTATCAGAACAAAGAAAGACCACAGGGCAGATTCTAAATTAATTCATTGAATTAACAAAATACAGACACCATAGATAAAAGACAACCATTGTATGCAATTACTGTAGTGCTGACGTAGACATGTTGAACTATTAGGTGATTTCCTATTATGGCACTAATATTAATGTACATGTAAATTTCAAACGTTTCCACCCTGGGTTTATCAAGAGTGAATGTCAACACTCCAAAGATATGGTAGAGTTTGGGACTTTCCAGATAAGTTCTTCTTCCTAGTTTTGAACAAAGAGGGACAGAGTGGCAGAATACACAGTAACAAAGTGTCAGCATATCTTGGTTATTTGTAATCCTCAATTAGATTAATTTAATTATATGGCACCACGAAAGCTAATCTGTCATCGTAAAGGTGATAAATATCATTTGATTATCATCATTGGCCAATAGCTTGCCTGCACTCATGTCAGAAACACTGAGGCACTTCTAGGTTGAAAGGATGAGCTGGTGATCTCACCATTTGCTGTGAGACACCCAGGTGGGGTCTCCTTTCATATCCCCAGCAGGAGCTAGAGAGAAAGACAGGAGCTCTTCTCTGCCCTACGGCAGCACTCGGCTCTTGAACATTGGCTTGCTAACCTCCATCCCAGCATCGTAACCATGTGATCCATCACACTCCTGGCTATTAGCTAAGAGTTATAGATGCATACATAGTTACATAGGTAGCTTTATATGTAAAATGTACAAAATGTAAAACAGCAAAATATCACACTGAAATTAAAAAGTCTTATCTTTTAATAGCCTGGGTGGACTCTGGTTGCCATGAATAACATTCCCATAACTGCTACAGTAGTATAATTGCAGCATAAATATATTTGTTATGCTTTAGGCACAATAACTACTTAAGTCTACGGGTAGGTTTTTCAAAGTTGCTTTGTAATTTTATATATGTGCTTTTATTTACTTTACAACTTTGTTAACTCCTAAAAGGATACTTCAAAACTGAACAATGAAGAAGAACAAATGGAACTAGATGAAGAGATGGAGAATGATATTTGCAAAGTATGGGACATGTCAATGGATAAGGTATTAGTTAAAACCACCTTCTGTAGGGTATTAAAATCATTTGGGAATAAAATTGACTATATATAGTATTAACTAGAAAGTACCCCTCAATCTTTTCAGGTACAATAATTTTTTGTAGGCTGTTTCCTCCTTCTATCATATGCCAAAACTCTGTGAGCTTGTGCTTTCTAATCTGCCTTTACTTGTTTCTCTTTGTAACTGCCTCCATACTTTCATTTGAAAACATATATTTTCTGTTTGTTTTTTGTTATGGTATTTCCAGCTTTCATATGCTTCCCTTAGAACAGAGATCCCCAACCTTTTGGGCACCAGGGACCAGTTCCGTGGAGAGAGGTTTTTCCATGGACCAAAGGGGACGTGGTTTTGTGTGCTGCCTGCATCCCGTGGATGGGGCTTTGCTTGTTTGGGCGGATCAGTTGCTGGCATGCTGCGGACCGGTACCGGTCCATGGACCGGGAGTTGGAGACCCCTGCCTTAAAACCAAAAAGGCCATAGCTTTCACTGTTCTGAAATATCTTTTTCCATCATGATTTTGTCTTATGTTTGTCACTATCTTCCTGGTATTAGATTTTTTATTTATTCAGCATACTGCCTGTTTTCACTTTATCGTTATCAACTGCAAGTTCACCTAACATGCAAGATGACGTTATCTTCGTCTTACTTAAGATATTTCAATCTTCAATATTCATATTCCATTTTTAAGTTTCAAAAACAACTTTAAAAGTCTTTTTATTTGGTTAAGAAAATGTTACCCTCTGTGGATCTCAAATTGTCAGTCTCCAGTATAGTTTTCAGCTGGAAGAAGAATCAGTTTTGTTACGCCATTTCATCTGAACATGTTTCACCTTCTAAGAATCTACATGATCTTTGGCTGTGGTCAATGAAGTAAAATTTCTTCTTGTATGTTCATGCTTGGCATTGTCCATCTCAATTTGTGTCCCATGGAAACCCACCTATTTATCTGGCATTTCTATATCTGGGTTGCTGTACTTTTCTTTGTAACATTTTAAGCAAAATTTTGCTTGTAAGAGACAGGGATTCTCAAAATATGGATCTCATTTTTCTTTTACACCTGATCAGGTTTCTATAGGCAGAGTTGGAACATGGTCAAATCTTTTTCTGTGCTTTGTTACTCATTTTACTTGTCCAAGTTGAATAATTAATCTCTGTGATATACATCTTAAAACTTAATTATTAAAAGTGAGTGGTATTTTTAAGTTGTATATTTATTACTTCCTCAACCTGACCCCTGTAAAAACTTATTCATAATTTTCTACCCAGATTTATTGTTATATAGGGTAGCAGTAGAAACTTTGGCATAGATTACGTTTATTAAAATCTATGTAAAGTTCCTCACATTGACCTTATTTTCTCTATGTTCTCCATACCTTATCTTAAATTAAGCACTAAAGAGTTTTGTTGATACACTTCTTCCAAAATAAATAACCTGTCTCATACTATCTGTTGACTAATATTTTGATCATCACCAGTTTATGATCAACTGGTCTTCTGAATAAATGAGAGAAAGAATGTATGTAATGTCATCCATATTACTGTCTTAAGATCCTGTATTGCCAAGAACCATTCAGAGGAGATAACATCAATATAAGTTCAAACTTTACTTTCAGTAAAAAAAAAATATTTGCAATGGTGCTAGCAGAAACGTTTTGCAGTATATGTAACTCCAAAATGAATTTTTAAAAATTATGCTACTCCTCACCAAATCAGCTTTGTTTCACTCTACATCAGTAATCCAAATTTCTTGCTTTTCAGGACGTTGCTTTATTTTTACAAGAGTTTAAAGCCCCTGACATATTTATGGTTTTTCTTGCAAAGTCCAAGTGTCCTCGACTTACTGTAAGTTCTATTATGAATCTTTGTTTATTACTTTTGTGTTGAGTTTGGGACCATAAAATTATGCAGTTGAATAAAGCGCAAACAGCAAATAAAAGTACAGTGTTAAAAAGTAGGAGAAAGCCATTAAATATAAGTAATCCTAGACTTACGACTACAATTGAGCCCAAAATTTGTGTTACTGAGTGAAATAGTTGTTAAGTGAGTTTTGTGCCACTTTATGACCTTTCTGTGAAGGGAATCACTGTAGTTGTTAAGTTAGTAGTGCGGTTGTTAAACAAATTTGGCTTGTCAAAAGGACGCAAGAGGTGATCACACGACCCTGGGACACAGCAACATTCATAAATATGCACCAGTTGCCAAGCATCTGAATTTTGATTGCGTCACCATGGGGATGCTGCAACTGACAGGAGGAAAACTGTCATAAGTCACTTTTTTCAGTGCCGTTTGAACTTTGAATGGTCACTAAACAAACTGTTGTAAGTTGAGGACTATATACAACTGACTAAATATTTCTGAGTTGTTAGTATCTCTTGTTATTAATCCATATACTTCTATGGTTTTCTAACTATTTTATCGTTGGTTATAGCAGTATTTTTCAACATCAGCAGCTTTAAGATCTGTGGACTTAGCAACAGCATGAAAATTCTGGGACATTCACAGATCTTAATGTTACTCATCTTCAGAAACCGGACAGTTATTTTCTTTCTTCTTGTGCCATATCCGTTATTGGACGTTGGCGATCCTGTTTTTATCAGCAGCCGCACGAAAAAGTGCTGCTGAGTTTTGTCCAAATAGAATCACAGAATTGTGTACAGGCAGTCCTTGACTTCTGTGCATGTACTTAAGAAATGTTAACTGACATATCCTGATTGGCCATGACTTGGCATAACTAAGATTTTGAATAAACTGGATATGACTTCCAAAATTATTGTTGTTTTTAACCATTTGGTTGTGTCCAACTCTTGGCGACTTTATAGGCAAGTGCTCTCCATAATACCCTGTCCAACACAGCTTCTTTCAATTGTATGTTCAACTTAGCATCAGATTTAATGTTATCAAGCCAGCTTGTTCCATGCTTGTCCCCTCCTTCTTTGTCATATAATAAAAATGTAAACAATGGGTGAGTTTAAATAAGGAATATCTAATAGAGGTGGAACCATGTCACATTGTTACCAAGAGATTAATTGATTTGTTAGATTTATTGCCCCTTTTCTTTAGGAGCTCGAGGCAATATATGCAGCACTTCCTCCCCTGCTTTTCCCCTATAAGATAATGCAGCTTATAGAAAATGTCAATATATATACCCCAAAATGTCATATTGTGCAAAGGCTATCTGTACGAGAAATCTAATGCTTAATAAATATGTTATTAAACCTTATTAAAGTATCTGGCTATTTGCTGAGGGGAAAAAATGAGAGCATAGAGAATTAGATTTCTGCTTCAATTGATTCTGCATATATTGAAAACACACCTAAGCATATATATTTCCTTGATAATGTTTACCTTAATGTATATATAACTTTATGTTAACTTAATATATTTTGTATTGCAGGAAATCTGTGTAGGTATTCTGGGAAATATGGCCTGCTGCCAAGATATATGCATATCTGTTAGTAAAGATGAGAACCTGGGGTAAGTTTTTGTTTCATGATTTTCAGACTCCAGTTTTAGCTCCTGTTGCTACTAAAACACCATTTAGTACACACTGATTTTTAATAGAATGAAAAAAGAAATATACTTGATGTTAATGTTAGTAAGGTTAGTAATGTTTCTCAAGGAGGAAAATACAGGAAACTTAGTGTCCAAAAGTAAGAATAAAAAAGAATATTAGAAAAAAAATGACTTTATACATATGTATTAGCAAATATTATCAAGGACAAGATTTTTTTTTTTGGCCTGGCTATATCTTTATTGCAATCTAATTTAACCAGTTGTTTAACTTTCATGTTCCTCCCCCCACTCTATCTCTTTTCTCACTTCCATTAATTCTTTGTTTATCCTTTCAGCTGTGAGAACTGCAGTAGCAGAGTCTTAATATAGTGTGAATAGAATCTTACTAAGGATAGCCTAAACCTTGGAGATGCCCAGATAAAATATTTGATTCCTCCTTTAAAAGATAAAGCCTCCTATTGCAAGCATGCAATCAAATTGCCTTTTTTATTTCAAAAGAGCTATATAGTATGGATGCCAAGGATTGCTCTTCCAAAACTCATTGCTGGTAACAGAAGGCAATCAGATGTTAAATCTGTTATTTCCTAGCAGGGGTAGGCAACCTTGGCTCTTTTATGACACGTGGACTTCAACTCCCAGAATTCCTGAGTCAGCTATGCTGGCTCAGGAATTCTGGGAGTTGAAGTCCATGAGTCATAAAAGAGCCAAGGTTGCCTACCCCTGTCCTAGCCATTGTGTGTGTCTGTCATAACTTCGAACAATCGCTAAGAGAGGACTACCTATAGCAGGCATGTCAAACTCGCGACGTCATGTGACGTCACGCGACGTATCGCGACTTTTCCTCCATTGCTGGCAATGGGGTGGGTGCGGTTTCATCATGACACATGCAGCCCGCGGTGCCGGCAGTTTGACATGCCTGACCTATAGTAAACATTCTCCAATATTGCACTTGCACTTTATTTTGGCAACTCTAAATAGTAAGGATGAAAAGACTCAGGAAACATTGACAGATGTCTGAGTAAAGACATAGAAACTAATGTTTGTCTCATTTTGTATGCTGCTTAACCGATATGTAATTTTTCCAGACAGATAGTGCTTCATCGTTTATGTGATTCTGATTCCCCAACTCTGCTTGAAACAAGCAGGTAAGCACGGCTTTTTTGTCTGTTGGTTTGTTTCTGAGGGATTAAAATTGCACTTAGCATAAGATACAATGGTAAGCTAGAATGATAGAATTCTGACTTACCTGGAAATAGTCATGATGTTTGTATATACTGTACACAAACCTGTAGCTTGTATCCTTGTAGTTTGTAAATGCTAAATGGTTGTAGCTTCTCTTGCAGTCAAATGAATTTCTCTGATCTGGTCAACTCTGTATGGTTGTTGTATACAAATCAGGATTTCTGTTTAATTCATTCAATTTTTTTCCCAGATCAGAAGCCAGGCATGCCTGCTTTGCTTGTAAAGATAAACCACTGATGGAATTATTGTTGCTTGATTATAATTATAAACGAGCCATAATTCTCATTGTAAATGAGGCCATTTTCTAATGTTCTAAAGTCTGAGTAAAATAAAGTACCAGAATGTTTACTCAGTGCATTTTTATCTTCTTTTCTTACAACTGTTGTTTCCAAAAGCTGCTCATATCAGTTTTAAAACCGATTAAGCTGACAATCCAAATAAGTGGAGGCCAAAAGGAGGACCAGTTCTCTAAGACCATAAAGATGATGAGCAATATATACTGGCTTATATATTCCATTCAGCATAGGCTGATCTTCCTTTTCTAGAGGACTTCCTTAAAGTGGCTATTTTTGCTCCTTATCTTTTTGGGGAATACATAGAATTAGAATTATTATTCTGATAACAGGGACATTAGGATGCTTCTAATCCTTCCAAACCCTGGCAATTGTCATGGATATCTGCGTATTCTGGCTGGCAAAAAGGCTGAAATAAGGAATCTGGTTGATCTCCCTTTTAGAATTTAGAACATTTAGAATTCTTTTGGCCAAGTGTGGTTGGACACACAGGAATTTGTTTACGGTGCATAAACTCTCAGTGTACATACAAGTAATAGTGATAATCATGATCATATACAACATGAAAATACGTTCATCATAAGTCGTGAAATACAACACTTCATCATAAATCATAAGATGTAACACTTAGTGTGATAGTCATAGAGTACTAGCTAAGCAAACAACATAAATCATACTAGGGTACAAAAACAATATATATAAATTGTAAGATACAAGCAGCAAAGTTATAGTCATAAGAAGATAAGGATAGGTAATAGGAAAGATGAGGAGTATCATAGTAATACAGCTTTACTAAATATTTTGACTGTTGTAGGAATTAGTTGTTAAGCAGAGTGACGGCATGGGGGAAAAACTGTCATCATAATAATAGTAGTAGTAGTAGTAGTAGTAGTAGTAGTAGTAGTAGTAGTAGTAAAGTTGGAAGGGACCTTGAAGGTCATCTAGTCCAACCCCCTGTTCAGGCAGGAAACCCTATACCATTTCGGACAAATGGCTGTCCAGTCTCTTCTTAAAAACTTCCAGTGTTGGAGTATTCACCGCTTCTGGAGGCAGGTTGTTCCACTGGTTAATTGTTCTCACTGTCAGGTAGTTTCTCCTTAGTTCTAGGTTGCTTCTCTCCTTGATTAGTTTCCATCCGTTGCTTCTTGTCCTGCCTTCAGGTGCTTTGGAAAATAGCTTGACTCCTTCTTCTTTGTGGCAGCCCCTGAGATATTGGAACACTGCTATCATATCACCCCTCATCTTTCTCTTCATTAAACTATGTCTAGTTGTTCTGGTCTGCAATGCCCTATAGTGTCGTCTGGAGGAAAGAAGTTGAAATAGTTTATGTCCAGGATGTGAGGGGTCTGTAGATATTTTCACAGCCCTCTTTCTTGCTCATGCAGTATACAGGTCCTCAATGGAAGGCAGGCTAGGAGCAATTGTTTTTTCTGCAGTTCTAACTATTCACTGAATTCTGTGTCTGTCTTGTTTGGCTGCAGTTCCAAACCAGACGGTTATAGAGATGCAAATGACAGACTCAATAATTCCTTTGTAGAACTGTATCAGCAGCTCCTTGGGCAGTCTGAGCTTTCTGAGTTGGTGCAGGAAGAACATTCTTTGTTGTGCTTTTTTAATGACATTTTTGATGTTTTGCTAAATAATTTAAATCAGCAGTCCAGAATCTTTGTGGCTTGGCGGCCTGGCTGGGGGTGGAGAAGGGAACTGGGCCACGCAAGCAGCAGGCCAGTGTGCACGCATGCAGCTCAACTTGCGCAAGCAGCGGGCTGGCATGCACATGTGTGAGTGACTGCCAGCCCGCTGCTCATGCAAGTTGTGTTGCGCGCACACATGTGTGCTGCAGCCAGCCCCTGGTGTGGCCCAATTCCAAATAGGCCACTTTTTTCAATGCTGTTGTAACTTCAAACAGTTCTAAATGAACTGTTGTAAGTTGAGGACTACCTGTATTCTACTGTATTTTACCTTACTCGGTCTTCACAGTTAAATTGATTTCACACATCATTTATTTGATTTAAATTTTAATTGTATATCTAATCAATATACGCCATGATAAAAACTTAAAGAGTGGAGTCCTATACAAGTTAACTTAGAAATAGGTTTAATGAGCTCACCTTTAAACACTTATAGGACTGATATGTACATTTGGGCTTTTCAAAAAAATCTCATATTGTTACATTTCCATTTATATTTTAGGTTACTGTTGACTTGCCTCTGTCAATCTGAGGTGGCTAATATTTGGGTGGAGAGAATCAGACAAAGTCCGTCTGTCTATAACTGTTTCTGCTTTATCATGTCTAGTTCTACAAATGGTAAGCTAATACATGAATAATGTATTTTATTGCACCGAAGAGCATTTTTTAAAGTAAGGAAAAATGCACAACTTCTAATGTACTTTGATTATGGGAATCAAATATTTTTAAGTTACTTGTAGGGAAAACTTTGCTCAAAGTATTTCTATTAAGAAATAAAGAATCCATGATACAGCAAAACCATGTGAATCAGTGGAGTAGCTTCTGGTGCCTTATTTTCCTATGGTTATAAAATCTTTGGGTAGTATACTATATTACATGAATATAAAATAGGAATGTAGTTAGATCTTCATAAAGGACTGTTGGCACTTACGTTTACAAACTGAAGGAACAATAGAAACATCTTTCTTGAGTCTCTAGTAATCCAAGTCTTGGGTAAAACAAAACCTTCAGCTGTAGATGCCATAAGTAGCACTGATTTTCTGAATTGTCTTAAATATATTTTCAAAGGTAAACATAGGCTAAAAGGGGAAGAGTGCAAGATATGAAAGGGAAATGTATAACATTTCCAATTTGAAAAGTTGTAGACAGGTGGTATATGCATGCCCTTTCATACTCCAAAGCACATTTTGGTCTTGAAATCCAAAGTGCTGCTCTTATATTATAGCATAACATTAAACTGCTGTTTGGAAATCCACATCCTAATTCTTAATGCTATGCTTTATTGTATCACTCCTGCAGACTGAATTTAAAAAAATAAATATAAAAGTTAAGAAAAAGGAAAGGAAAAAAATATACAACAAACATTTCTTGGGGTGGGTACTTTTCTGGTTATTTTGTATTTATTTAGTTGAAAATAAAATTATATTTGATTTACCAATACTATGTAAAGATTCTCAAAGCAGCATACATCCAAATTAATTACTATTAGTTAGTAATATACTATATAGTAGTATACTAGAGCATACTAAAATGTTTTTATTTTCTGAATGTTGCTTTGTATTTTATGTGGTCTTAATTTAACTGTACTTTAATTTTTTCAGTGGACTTGCTGGTGAAAGTTGGTGAAGTGGTTGATAAGTTGTTTGATTTGGATGAAGAATTAATGGTAAATTGGATTAAAAAAGGTTCTTGTCCGTCAGCAGAACAGCCCACCGATGATTCTCCAGACGATGTTCCTGATTTTAAAATTCTACCTTGTCTGCTTGAAGCTGCAAAACAAGTTTGGTAAGCATCTATCAGTATGCATACAAGCATAGAAATATAAGGCATGTTTTTTTTTCATATTGGACAAATGTTCGGGTTCATTTTACCCGCCTTTTGTAGCAAAAGAACACCAAATCATGTCAATTTTAAAATGGAAATGTTGGAGTTTAACTCTCTTGGATATCACTGAATGGGGTAGAAACATTTCAATAAATATTTGCTTTTTTCAACAATATGGTCCTCCTTCAACTCTTGAGTTTTCTCATATATATACAGAGGCACACAAATCTTTCTTAATGAATAATTCTAACTAAAATTCATAATGCTTTACTGCAGCTCAGATAACAATTCCGAAGGACTTGAAGTTTATATGCATATTCTACAGCTGCTCACTACAGTGGATGAAGGCATTCAAACAATTGGTATGTTTTCTGAAGCATTTAATAACAAAGTATTTGTAGAGAGTCCTTTAATAAAGATTTTTTTTCAGAGATTGACTAATTTTCCCTCTCATCTTTCAGTCAAATCTTCTGATAGAGGAAAGGAAACCTGGAGCTTGCTCTATAATCTCTTTTGCAATGAACTCTGCCAGCCAGATGATCCACCAATTATTGTTCAAGAACAGAAGACCCTGTTGGCTTCTATTTTATCTGTGCTATCAGCCATTTTTCCTTCACAGACAGATCAGGACTATGTTAAGATGGGAAAGAGTAAGTGTTATATCTTACATATTACAAAAGTCAAAATGGTGGGGAAAATAATCACAGAATTTCAAACGGGAGTATTTGAAGGATAGCATAGATCAGAGTGGAGTTAGGGTGATGAAAAATTTGCAGGAATACGCTAACATAAATTTATATGTGAACCATTACTATTGCTATTCACAAGTGGTAAATTTGCCATAGCTGGAGTTCTTCCTTTTTTAATGGTATTAATTCCCTGATATTTCTGATTTTTTTCCAAAAATCATCATCTTGTAAATAAAATTCATTTTCGTTTTGTCCAATTGATTTTGAATCACTTTGTTCTAAATCCAAGACTAGGCTCTGTTTATATCTTGATTATAAATGCTTTGGTTCATTCATCAATATGCTGTTTTGCTCTCTCATGAATGCTTTACTACAATCCCACACTGTCGATTATGAAATCTCAAGCAATAAATTGATTTGTAAGAATCTCTCATTCACGTTGGCACTTCAGTTTACCTGAATTGCAAATATAATAGGCCATTCAGCCTCCACTCTTACTGGTGTGGAAGTTCCTCTAGGCAATCAATGGATTGTGATTTGCATTAATGAAACTAACAACTTCCACATCTATAAAATTGATTAATGAACTAGAGACATAGCTCACTGTGTACTTGGGTAAGTTTGGTGAAAGAAATATCTCTAAAGCGGTGGCCCCCAATCTTTTGGGCACCATGGACCGGTTCCATAGAGAAAGGTTTTTCCACAGACTGAAAGAGGCGTGGTTTTGCATGTTGCCTGCATCCCGCGGATGGGGCTTCGCTTGTTTGCACGGCCCAGTTGCTGGCATGCTGTGGACCGGTGTCGGTCCATGGACCGGGGATTGGGACCCCTGCTCTAAAGGACATTTATTTTTCAAAAGAGAAAAGAGTGACATAAAGGGGCCCCATTTTTTTCTCCCAATATCTAAAATTTCTCTCTTGCTATTTCAAGAAGTAAAAGAAAAATAGTTTCATAACATTTTATTTATTGTCATTTGGACATAAATTGAAGCTATTGTTAATTTTCCTATATTCAATTTGAAGTCATAACAGTATAAATTTTCTTCATCTTGAATTGGTTTTTAGAGGTTTTATGATAAATATTATATATCGCTATTTATTCCAATTTGTCTAAGCCATAGATTTTTGACTGAAATGATTACATTCTAACAAATTGACATTGTCCTTTTAAATATACAATATTATAAGACGTGTGCATTTCCTCTAATATTTTTTCCTTTTAAATGGACTGTTCCGTATATAAATATTTATGGAAAATATTTTCATTTGATCTATAATGACAGTTATTAGGTTAATTTGTGAAGAAAGAGCTGCTCTTTCATTATCTTTCGTCTCTTCTCAAAGACTCCAAAGTCTACCTATTTTAAAATTTACTTCACTACAAGAATTCCTCTTTGCCCCAAAATACTTTTATTCAGAATTTTAATTTATTTATTTTTTTGCATTTCAGATCTGGTTCTGATTGACAGCGTGATTAGAGTGTTACAAAATATGGATGAATGTGAGAAGAGATCTGTAGACAGCTTGAAGAAATCCCAAACAAAAGAGTGTGAGAAATTGGAAATAGTTGATGAAGATTTCCATTTAAAAATCTTGAAGGACATCTGTTGTGAATTACTCTCCAATATGCTCCAGGAATTATCAGAGGTTAAAAAAAAAATCATATAAACTTGAAAATTAAGGGATAGTTTCAGCTCATGTTTTATCACTAGTGTAATAACTTCTATAAATTTGAGATGGAAGAATTTATTTTTAGGGTTGTTCATGCTTCAGAAATTATTCAGAGGGATGTTTTGGAATACGTAAGAATTATAAGTATCCATGTATGCATTAAAGGAATTGTATCTTTAATGTGTTTATTTGTTTGTTTATTTATATCCCACCTTTATTATTGTTACAAATAAATCAAGGCAATAAACATATTCAACATATCTTCCTCCTCCTATTCCCCACAACAAGAGACAGAGTAACTGACCAAAATCTCCCAGATGTAGGAGATGATTAGGCTGAACCGAGGGCGGGGTCAAACACATCATCAGTTTGGACTCAGTACGCTCCTGTAAGAGACCTAAGTCCAGTCTCTTTGAAGTACATTGACAGGTATCTACCACCAATTTGGCTTTACTGGTAGTAGATGAGATTCTTGTGTATAAGTAGCGTGGAATAAACTCATAGTGCTTTTGAAGTGTATCCTGGCTTTTTATTTCTTGGGCCTGGCTTTCATGGCTAAGACGGGACTTGAATCATGGTCTCCCACTTTCTAGCTATAAACCTGCTAGAAAATATAAAAATATATGTTATTTATTAAAGCAGCTTACTCCCCCAAGAGTCATACAGATGCTTTAAAAAAAGGCCTGGCTGTTTATAATGGAGCTGTATTTGCACTGTTACATCTTCTGAAGTTCTTCTGAATAATTTTTGAAGCATGTATTGTCTTACTAATTTTGGAATTTTCTTCTAGAATGGAAAAGAATGGAACCTATATTTTTATGTATATGAGCATATACACAGGAGAAGTGTAGAACACTTTCACCATGTTAAAAATAATGGAAAACTGGCCGGCTTGCATTTTATAATTTGTGCAAGAATCTCACTGGGAAAATTGTTACTGTAGACAGACAGTCAGTCCTCTGTGGTATGAGCATTTTTTTTAATGAAATATATTGATTTAGTTTGATGGAGGTAACATATGTATCCATCCTTTTGTTTTAAGTGCTCATTTCTCAGCTATTGTATACAAATACCCTCTACAGGACTCTTCTAGCAGTTATGGGGTATTACACTTTTAACACCTTTTCTATAGCCAAACTGATTCAAAGATTGATTTATGCACATGAAACACAGTAGAATATTGCATACTTAAGTATTTAATATTTAACATTTAGTATTCTTCATATGTAGAATTGTTATTAATATTAAAATGTTTTCTTTGATCACTGGGTTGCCATGACTAACATTTTTTATTGGAACATACTGTTTATATTTGTTTTTCACTGTTGAGTTAACCAACCTTAATAAAGTTTATTAAAAATTCTTTATTCAAACAACATTTAACTCTTTGCTGGTATTTTTAGGAAAACATATTGGAGGGGCTCAAGCAAGGTCATATAAATGAACAGAAATGCTCCTGTGCATTTCAGAATCTCCTTCCATTTTATTCATCTTCGGTATGTATGACTTATGAAAATAAGCAAAAGCTATGTTTGAGATGATTCTTAAATATTGTCAAGGATAAATATCTCATATATGTGGTTTCATCTAAAAAAAAAGATTTACGTTTAAAAACATGGCTGATAAAATTTCATTGATAGAATAAAAAAAATGGCTCTCTTTCCTTTCCCCCTTCCCCTCCCAGCTTTAAATTATATAACGTATGCCTTAAAAATTGTTACGGTGTTGGGCTGGCACTGGGAAAACCCATATTTGAGTGCACCCTCAGCCATGGGAGCACATCAGGTGATTTGGGGCTGTTGTAGTCCTTTCTGCTCAAATTACCTCACAGTGTTTTGAATTTCACAAATTCGTTTGAGAGCATTGATCCTAGACATTCAGATTAGGGTATTTTTATTGTCATGTTGGTGTTGTAATTTTGTTCTTTATTGTACACTGCCTCTAGTTCTTCAGAAATGGGGTTAAGAATTTGGTGAAATAAATACAGGTCTTTGACTTACAACGGTTTGTTTAGTGACCATTCATAGTTGCAATGGCATTGAAAAAAAGTGACTTATGACCATTTTCCACACTTACAACCATTGCAGCATCCCCACAGGTCATGTGATCAAAATTCAGATACTTGGCAACTGGCTCACATTTATGACGGTTGCCGTGTCTCAAGGTCATGTGATTATCTTTTGCAACTTTCTGATAAGCAAAATCAAGGAAGAAGCCAGATTCATTTAACAACCATGTTACTAATTTCACAATTGCAGTGATATGCTTAACAACTGTGGCAGGAAAGGTTGTAAAATGGGGCAAAATTCTCATTAATTGTTTCGCTTAGCAACAGAAATGTGGGGCTCATTTGTGGTCGTAAGACAGAGACTTCCTATAATATTATAACCCTGTTTGTTTTGTTTTCTCAACCAAGAAACACTTTACGCAATGCTTTTCCCCATACATTTAATATATGTAAAAGAGCAGCAATGAATAGGTTAGGAAGGAGGTTTTTCCATTGTCACAGAAGTGACATTGACTGATATTTGGGAAGTTTAAAACCTAGAAAGCTTTGAAGGCATTTATGTATGCAACTCTGTAGAAATTATTATTTGATGTCCTATAAACTAGTGAAGAGTCAGCATGAAATTTGGAAATGATCTACATCCTGGTCAAAGTGGTTGACAAAATAAGTTCATCCTGCTTAGCAATTCGCATGTTTTACCTTATTCAACTTGCTATAGAGTATATGACAAAATATACTTCTCTTTTTTTCCAGGTGGAGAGTTTTCTTGAAGTGCTGCATGGAGCAGATCAGACTCTTGCTGACAACTTGATCAAATGCTTCCCAAGTTTAAAACTCCAGGCATAGGTGCAGGTGTCCGTTTTGCTGCAGGAGACTGTATATAATTTTGTTTCTCTTTGAAGAAAGCAATGGGTAAAGAGTTCCAAGCAAATTGAAACCTATGTGAAAATCCTTTTCAAATGGATGCGATAACAAATGGTCTGAAAAAAAACAAGTCCTCTGAAGACTGTTTAGCATCTGCAGCTCTGCATTTTTAAAGTGCTGTGGGTGGTGACAAAAATGCAACATAATTTTATATGTTAGTAGCTATTGAGGTTGTACTTTTCAGCTAAAAATTAACAAGGCTTCATCTAAGTCTGACAAAGGTGCTCCTTTCCCCATATTAATGATAAAATTAGTTAAGATTTTTTTTTTGCAGAGAATTGGCTTGCTTTGGTTTGTTTGTCTTATAGAGTTAAAAAAGATGATTCAAAAAGTTGTACCAAGATGAAGCTTAGTTATAGTAACATCCAAAATTGGAGAGTTTTGTAAGTAATAAACAAGTATTCTGACCTATGTGACAGATGTCCTGTTTGTGCATTATTTTTGTTAAATGAAATAAACTATAATTCAACTATACTTAAGAAATGTCACAGATCTTCTAGTGTCGTGTAACAACCTGCAGTAGCTACCCGCTGCCACTGGTATGGAAATTACAGTATTGGAGGAAGGTTCATATGAATTTCATATTATTGTTGTTGTTGTTAGTTGCGAAGTCATGTCCGACCCGTCGCGACCCCATGGACAATGTTCCTCCAGGCCTTCCTGCCCTCTACCATCTTCTGGAGTCCATTTAAGCTCACGCCTACTGCTTCAGTGACTCCATCCAGCCACCTCATTCTCTGTCGTCCCCTTCTTCTATTGCCCTCAATCTTTCCCAGCATTAGGCATATAGTGGACAATGTATAATATACATTACATATAACAAAGAGCTGGTTAGATATAGTGCTGGCCTAGTGTGAGTTCTAGATATGAAAGTGAGCTGGGAATTTCAACTAATCACTCTCTCTCAGCCCAACCTACTTTACAAGGTTGTTTTTTTTGTAGGGAAAATAGGAGGCATGAATATTTACTACTTGAGTTTGTGTGTGTGTGTGTAGTGTGATAAATAATAATAATAGTAACATAGAAAGATGTAAATTTTGTAGACAAGAATAAGGAATTTTAATTTGCTCTGGCTGAACCTTGCCATGTATGGTTTCTGCCAGAGAAAGTAACAGTAACATGTTTTTAATAAGGGGTTTCCTTATTTTGAGGGAAACTAGACGTCCCATGTGTTTTAAGTGAAACCAGTGGTCCCGTTTAGCCCGCTTATTCCTGGCTTTCCTACACTCATAACTTTGCAGAAAGATGGATGTTCTATCATGTATACACTGAAGACAAGCCACAGGAATTGGGTCACTCATTGTAGTCTTCAGCAGACAACTGAGTTGTACTCCAGTCTGAAAAATAATGAGAAATTCAAACGGGAATATGCTAAACCAGTGGTGGCGAACCTATGGTACGCGTGCCAGAGACGCCACTCAGAGCCCTTTCTGTGGGCACACGTGCTGTGCCCCGGAGATGGCGAGGGACTGGCCCCCGCCACCCTGGCCCCTCTGCCATGACTACTGTGGCCATGCCCACCCGGCACCCGATGATAAATAAGTTGGGTTGCAGTTTGGGCACTGGGTCTCTAAAAGGTTCGTCATCACTGTGCTAAACTTTTCACAGTGGCTGAGAAAAATAGAGATGGTGGAGCTTGAACCTAAAATGTCAAAAATGAAAATATTCATAATATTGGGCTACATTCCTTATCTGTAGCACGCCTTCATGTTCAGTCCACTATAGTTAATGGCAAATACGATAGATTACCGGCTCTTGGGCATTGCAGTGAAGTAAGCTGCCTTTTTAAGTTCAAAGGCAACCTCCTGTTGATATTAATTGTACAAAATTACAGCATTCATAACTTCTTCCAACAGCTTAAGAACTCCGTATGAGTTAAAAAATAATCAGATAAATACATGAAAAGCAACTCTTAGCCAAGAGAGAAATTCGTTTCCTTTACTTCAGCCAGACTCATTTGTCCATGACATGATGCAATTTCCCAAATACCTTCGAGGTACAACAAAGAAGCTAAAGGAAAGTAAGGAGAGAAAAAGGCTGAGAATTTTGGAATAGGTTATGCAGCTATGTGTACCATTCCTGTCAGATAGAATTTCCGGTGATCCTAAGCTAACAAGGTATACGTTAAATAAACCTGATGTGTAATGCTATATGTAATATTTGTGGGATGATGTTAAGTGAAATTGCTACTTTGTTATGGTATCAGTAGTTATGGAATCTGTATCATGTTAGAAACTACAATAACAATAGTCTGATTTCTATTTCTGTTGAGTAAAAAAAAATAAATCTACATATACCAGATTCACAAGGAATATTTATGATCAGCTTGCATTCAGGTTTCCCACATATAAAATATTAATAGTAAGTTACCTTTGTAGAGTTTGTCTGCTTTGAAATGGAAATTTAAAACACCTCACCAGCGCTAACATTTTTAAATTTTAGTTTTTTTAATTTATTTATTTTATTGCTTTTTAGCTTTCCCCAATCCTAACCTATACAGTTTGAAATGAATGCTTTAGAAAGAAATGTTTTTAGAAAAGGAGATAATTTAGTACTTTATGCCTAATATAATGGATTTTAAAACTATTTTGTGTCAAACAATCAAAAAAGAAAACATTGCTGTTGAGAGGAAAAATTAGAGGAGAGAATGATACAATAATGATGATGATGATGATGATGATGATGATGATGATAAAGTTGGAAGGGACCTTGGAGGTCATCTAGTCCAACCCCCTGCTCAGGCAGGAAACCCTATAACATTTCGGACAAATGGCTGTCCAGTTTCTTCTTAAAAACTTCCAGTGTTGGCACATTCATCGCTTCTGGGGGCAGGTTGTTCCACTGGTTAATTCTAACTGTCATACATTCACCATCCTCAATTCTTGAAAGAATATCAGGATGAAAAATTCCTTTTGCTATTTGGGGAAGGAGAGAATGCATATTAGGCAAGGATCAAAATAAGTTATGGTCTCTTGGCACCAAAAGGTGACTCATTTCCCCAAGTTGCATCTAAAAGGGGTGGAAAAGGTATGCTAAACTTGGAATGCGCATACTTCATTTCCTTTCTATTGGTACTTCACTCAAAGAGCAGGCATACATTTGATGCAGAAAAAGACTGCTTAATGTTGCCCAAGAGATGACTTACAGAGAATACCCAGACATTATCCGGCTGTTTCAAGTGGTGTTTTTCCTTCTGGTTCTGCTCAGCATTGGTGTTATTATTTTCCATGTTGAAATTCTTTCATAAAAATCCAGAAATAATCAAATGG
>NW_015388999.1:32008-62885 GCF_001527695.2 Protobothrops mucrosquamatus
TTGAAATAAAATTTTGGGGTGAAATTGCATTTGGTTTTTTGGTGGTTCACTTTAAAATCTAAAATATAATTACTAATTGGGCAGACTTGTCATCATTGGGTTGATGGCAGTTAATTTGATAAATTAATCATATTTGATAAATTTGTTTAGAAAAAAATGCTTCTATTTAAGGACTGATATAGTCCTGAAGTCATGGAGCTGTCTCATCTTGAGAGAGCAAAGTGGCTATTTGTATTGCCATTGCCTCATCTCTATTTTGTTTGTTTTCGTCATTGATGGAAATACAGACTCAGATCTGCACAGGATTCCTGTATTAAGTACCTCCAGGAACTTATTTTTATGATAATAATAATAATAATAGTTGGAAGGGACCTTGGAGGTCATCTAGTCCAACCCCCTGCTCAGGCAGAAAACCCTATACCATTTCAGACAAATGACTGTCCAGTCTCTTCTTAAAAACTTCCAATGTTGGAGCATTCACAGCCTCTGGAGGCAGGTCGTTCCACTGATTAATTGCTCTAACTGTCAGGAAGTTTCTCCTTAGTTCTAGGTTGCTTCTCTCTTTGGTTAGTTTCCATCCATTGCTTCTTGTCCTGCCCTCAGGTGCTTTGGAGAATAGCTTGACTCCCTCTTCTTTGTGGCAGCCCCTGACATATTGGAACACTGCTATCATGTCCCCCCTCGTCCTTCTCTTCGTTAAACTAGACATACCCAATTCCAGTAGCCGTTCCTTATATGTTTTAGCCTCCAGTCCCCTGATCATCTTTGTTGTTCTTCTCTGTACCATTTCTAGAGTCTCAACATCTTTTTTACATCGTGGTGACCAAAACTGGATGCAGTATTCCAAGTGTGGCCTTACTAAGGCATTGTAAAGTGGTATTAACACTTCACGTGATCTTGATTCTATCCCTCTGTTAATGCAACCTAGCACTGTGTCTGCTTTTTTGGCAGCTGCAACACACTGCTGGCACATATTTAAGTGATTGTCCACTAAGACTCTGAGATCCCTCTCACAGTTGCTACTATTGAGCAAGGTACCACCTATACTATACCTGTGCATTTGGTTTTTCTTGCCTACATGTAGAACCTTTTTCACCATTGAATTTCATTTTGTTAGATAGTGCCCAATGTTCAAGTCTGTCAAGATCATTCTATATCTTAAGCCTACCTTCTGGAGTGTTAGCTATTCCTGCCAGCTTAGTGTTGTCTACAAATATGATGAGTTCCCCATCTATCCCCTCATCCAAATCATTGATGATGTTGAAGAGCACTGGGCCCAGAAAAAGACCGTGGAGCACCCCACTACACACTTCCCTCCATATAGATGCAATTCTATTGAGGACCACACGTTGAGTCCAGCTACGAATCCATCTGGTGGTGATGCTGTCTAACCCACATTTTTCTATCTTATTAAGTAGTAGGTTGTGGTCTACTTTATCAAATGCCTTACTGAAGTCCAAGTAAATTATATCCACAGCATTCCTCTGGTCCACTAATTTTGTCAAAGAATGCAATAAGATTTGTCTGGCATGATCTGTTTTTCACAAACCCATTTTGGCTTTTGGTAATGACTTTGTTTGCCTCTAGGTGTTCGCTGATTCGTTGCTTGATTATCTTTTCCAAGATCTTCCCAGGTATTGAGGTCAGGCTGATAGGTCTGTAGTTTCCTGGATCCATTTTTTCCCCTTTTTTGAAGATGGGAACTACATCAGCTCTTTTCCAGTCCTCTGATAGTTCCCCAGTGCTCCAGGATCTTTGAAAGATATAATTCAGTGGTTCTGAGAGCACATCTGCCAGTTCCTTCAGAACCTTGGGGTGTAGTCCATCTGGTCCTGGTGATTTGAACTCATCTAGGGTGGACAGATGATCAAGATCGTATGTATTTGGGCTACCCACTCTAGATTGCAAAAATCCAGAGGACAATTCGATTATTTTTTTAAAAATAGTGTTTTGTATCTCCCTGTCATCACCTAGTGGTTGCCTGGACTTTTGCAGGTCAATTCTGATAATCTGTTCTTATTCTGATAGGTATTGTAGAGTTGGCAGTTCATGTTTCTTCAGCTCTGTTCATCTGAAAGCTAGCATGAGAGTGTGCTAATAAAGGCAGGAAGGAGCTCTTTGGGGAGTTTGACCATGATAAGGAAGCACTGTGTGCTTCTGGGCAAGTTTCTCTAGATGCTTAGCCAGAGACACTGTGCAGAATTGAGAGTACAGTTGCTTGAGAGTGTGGTAGAGCAAAGACAGAATAAAGCCACTTGTTAAGTTTAAATGTAGAAGAACTGACACAAACCAGGAACTGAACATGAAAAAAGGAAGCTTATCCTTTCTTCAAAGCCCTCTGCACAGCCCCAAACTGCTTACTCATATTTTTTAAACTACAAAGGCTGACCAATTGCACCATCCTTGTAATGTCTTTCTCTTGATGTTAATAAGCAGCTTACATTTTCCACTTGGCTATTGCAGCAAAACACTTGGCAGCTGTTATTTGCTGTAATTATGAATTTGATTATTTTGTATCTCTGAAAAAAGCCGCATGAATCAAGGGAGCATTGAGAGTGGGCTGAAAAAATATTTCAAGTTGCTCTGGACATGGTTCTCAGGCTACAATTTCATCCTTTTAAAGTTCAGATTTTTTTTTCCTGAAATCTGTCTGGTTTGGTACAGCAGCCAAACAAGACAGGTACAGACAGGTACAACTATCAAACAGATAGTTAGGACTGCAGAAAAAACAATCATAACCAGCCTGTCTTCCACTGAGGACTGCATATTGCACGAGCCACAAAGAGGCAGAGAAAATATCTACAGATCCCTCATATCCTGGACATAAACTGTTTCAACTTCTCCCCCCAGGATGCTGCTATAGGGCATTGCATGGCAAAAAAAACCCTAGACACAAAGACAGTTTTTCCCCCACAGCACTGTCTTGTGCCTAAGGACATCTAACCATGTAATAGGCTGTATTACTATTATCCTTCTTATCTTTCCTATTGCCTACTCCTATTGGTATCATATGACTATCATTTTGTTGGTTGTATCTTATGATTTATGATTGCATCTTATGATTTATGATTTATCACTTGGTTGCTTATATGTACACTGAGAGCTTATGCACCAGAGATAAATTCCTTGTGTGTCCAATCACACTTGATCAATAAAGAATCTTATTCTATTCTATTCTATTCTATTCTATTCTATTCTATTCCATTCCATTCCACTCCACTCCACTCCACTCCACTCCACTCCACTCCACTCCACTCCACTCCACTCCACCCCACTCCACTCCACTCCACTCCACTCCACTCCACTCTATTCTAAAAACTTTTTTCAATAAATCCATGATATATTTCTTCAGTGCATGTGTGTGTGTGTGTGTTAAGGCAATTTTAGGCCATCAATCATGATGTGGCCATTTCCTACTTCCCTGCCTATCTATCTGCAAAGGCTGTATTGCATGTGACATAATGTTATTATGTTCTGAAGGGTGCTCACCCCAAAAGATTTTCATTCATCTTTCTCTTGCTTCTTGACATTTCTAGCAAGGCACAATGAATCAAAGTGAGAAGAAGAATGAGGCATGAGGCAAATAAAGCAGCCGAATTCTAAGTCCACCCAAAGGGATTTTTGTGTTATCTTTTTCCGCTGCAGGTTCCAAACTACCACATACATGTATGTTATGGAGGTGTAAGGGGTGGGGACAAATTACCTCCATCCTTTTTATGATTGGAAAATGCTTCAGTCAAACAATGTCCATGGGCAAACTAGTGGAATAAAAATTAAGGAAGGCTTTTCATAGCATATATATTGTTGTGAATTACCATGGTCTTGACAGATAAAGAGAATTACTTCCAACAAAAGGAATGCTTCATTGATAGAAGAGAATATTTGTAGCTCAGGGTTGAACTGTGAGGTCCTTAGTGCTCTCTGAACTTGGTGGTTTTCTTGCAGATGTTTCATTACCAAACTAGGTAACATCATCAGTGCAAACACACACACATATATATACTACCTAAATTCTATTTATCTCTTGGCTCATCTTCCATTATTTTTCCCCTTGAAGCAATGGAGTTTATTTTATAAACACAAGTCACATTCAATCCTTTGTTCCAATTTAGAAAACATGCAACTTGGTCAGTGATTAAATAGACTACTTGTTTGCTCTGAGTAGTTCCTTCACTCATCAGTGCCAAAGTGGTATTTGATTTCTGTATAAATGATTGTTTTATTTCACATGAAAAGGTCAGAATTACTTCTTCAAACAGTTGCAAAGGCAAATGTGCAAACAATGATTAGGCTATGGTTTATATTATGTCTCTCTTCTTTGATTGACAAGACCAGTTATTATCAGTCTATACCTATTAACTATGAATAAGCTATTTCATTTCCATTGAATTAGGCTATATCCCACTGAGAATGCAATGATTTACCCAGTTATCTAATTTATACATTCTAATCTCTTACAGCCTGCAACTGATTTTTTTTTAAACTGAAATTACAAAAATGCATATGGGTGACCAATAATTTCTGTTCCTATACATGCAATTACTTGGTATTTTGCTTTTTTAAATATGACTTAGTTACATTTTAGCTACATTCATTTCTGCTTCATCTGTGAAATAAACCCTGATGAAGTGAAGCCTCTTATCAGACTATAATTTTATGCCTATGTTGTTCATTTTGCTTCTGAGGGAACACAGAACCATTTTATTTTTGCTTCTGTTCTATTGCATTTCTGCTGCCAGGACTTAAAACCAATTTCTGTTTGCCCTCCCACCTGACTGCTTCATTTAATTTTACATATTTAATTCTCTTTTTGATCTCTACTCTTTGCTTGAGGAAAGGAACACTACCCTGCCTCCTTATGTGCAATAAACTTTTACAATATTTTGAATAATCTAATTATCGTATTCATTGTATTAACATTTGATCACTATACAATTCTGCTTGGCAAAGATAAACGATTATATATGTCAAAATCGGTCTGGAATTGGAAAAAAAAATCATGAACTGGAATGGCAACATTATTTTTTCTTATAGTCTTATAGTGTATAGTCTTATAGTGTATAGTCTTGTGTATTTTTTTCTCTTCATGCCTTGCTTTCCATCTTCAGAAGATGTTGATCTTACTTAGAAACTTTAAACACAAATATACGTAATTGTTTCATTTTGCCTGTGTTTTTTAAGTACTGTGCTGAGGGATATGTACAGCCAAAGAGCAAAATGCACTTCCTTTCATAGAGGAATTTGTAAAGTAGGAAGTAGTGCAACTTAGAGGAGTGTTAAAAGTACAATACACTTGCATTAAACCTTCCTAAACTCATTGGGACTTAGATCTGAGGAAAAAAATGCTTAGAATTGCCCTTTATTCATTATGTTTGTTTATCTTTAATGCAGGGGTGTCAAATTCAATTTCACTGAGGGCCGCATCAGCATTGCGGTTGCCCTGGGGGGGCCGGGTGGGTGTGGCCAGAGTGGGTGCAGCCTACTGGGTGGGTGTGGATGGAGTGGGTGTGGCCTACTGGGTGGGCGTGGCCAGTTCTACATCATTTGCATCAAGGGTGCCTATGGGGGCCTGGGCAGGAGTGGGACAGATCTGAGGGTCTCTGGCAGAAGGGGGTGGGACCGGGGCAAGTGCCAAGGCATGGTCCACCAGTGCAAGTGCCAAGATGGCCACCACAAAATTGTACATTGGCTCCCGGCTGGCCTGGGACAGGGCCAAGGCAGTGGGGACCGTTCCCTCACTGTTTCCAGGATGGCTTCACGGGCCACATGAAACCAGTTCGCGGGCCGCATCCGGCCCCCGGGCCTTGTGTTTGACATGTCTGCTTTAATGTATTGAATGAATCTCCAGCAATCTGGTCTTGCTGGAAAGGACAAATTCAAAGCCAGTTGTGCAAGAGAAAAGGCCTTTTGTGCCTTTTGTCCCTTTTCTCACCTGATTACCTCTTCAGTTACTCATGTGCCTCTCCTCTAAACTGAAAAAGTTGAATACTGTACAGTGGATACAAAGTGAGGGATCGAAATTACCCCCAAAGTCTGCTCCCTTTTGACGGAATATATTTATGGATGAAAAAACAGTTGGAATAAAGTTTTCCATAGGCAGCTTGGACTTTTATAAACAACAATATGTTTTAAACCACAAAACACTATATTAATAAGATGAAGGATGCCACAAAGTGGCTTCTTTTGAAAGTGAAATAAAGCTTACGCAACACAAATAACCTTGAGAGGGTTAGGAAGATTGTACAGCTATCTGATTATCTTCCTTCTTTATTATAGCTGGCAGGTGATTAATCTTATCTTCCACTGAACAGAAGATTAATTGGGGCAAGGGGAGGAGCAGGGAAAGACAGCACATTTAGTGCTGAATTACATCTCCACTTTAGCCTTGTCAGAACCTCAAGTTAGTTGTATCAAGGGAAAAGCTTCACCAGCTTCAATGTAGCTTTGGAGAGAAAGCCCCAAAGACCCTTATTTTTAATTGGAATTAATGGATTAGGACAGTGGTGGGATTCAAATATGTGAACAACCGGTTCTCTGTGCGTATGCCACTTCCGGAAGTCCATTCTGGACCTGGGCAACAAAACATTAGCTACCGGTTGTGCCAAACTGGTGTGAACTGGCTGAATCCCACCACTGGATTTGGATAACCAAAGAGTCCAGCCTCAAAATACATTGCACGCGGACCGGCCAAACATGATCACCTTTAATCTTTAATCCTGGGCTCACTTACCTTGAAGTAACTTAACTAGATTCAGAATCAACTGGATTGTTATAATCCAGTATTTACAGCAGGTTCTTAAATTCATAACAAAGAGAATAAAAATGAAATTACTAAAGCTTGATAAATAGTATAAAGGCAAAACAGATCATTATTAGCTCAGTTGGCAACATAATAAAAATATTTATTGTAGAACAATTACTCAAAATAAAAGCTGTTATGAAAGATAAACATATATAATAATAATAATAATAATAATAATAAAGTTGGAAGGGACCTTGGAGGTCATCTAGTCCAACCCCCTGCTCAGGCAGGAAACCCTATACCATTTCAGACAAATGGCTGTCCAGTCTCTTCTTAAAAACTTCCAGTGTTGGAGCATTCACCGTTTCTGGAGGCAGGTTGTTCCACTGGTTAATTGTTCTAACTGTCAGGAAGTTTCTCCTTAGTTCTAGGTTGGTTAAATGGTTAAACGAAATACAGAGCCCAAATTCCTGGAAGCTAAATTGTCTGTGGCAGTTCATGCCACATAAACAAACAAGGAACTTAATGCTTATTGTTTTGTTTTTTAAAAGTTTCTTGCAAGGTTCTACAGTACCACTCACTGCTTTTAAAACCCAGTTTTCTAAGGCAATCTCTGGTCTTAGCCCAATGACAGTTATAGTTATCATCAACTCTGAATTCTTAATGAGACAAAAGAAGAATTGTGTGGAATATTTGACTGGAGAGTGTTATCTGACAGAAACTGAATTTAAATTAAATGAAATGTATTCTTTCTTCAACTATCCATGAATGTGACACACCCAGAATGTTAAATGAGACTCTTAAGTTAGGAAAAGTTATGAACTGTGGAAGTCTTTGGAAAAAGCTACAAAACCTAAAAAACATAGAGTTCTATTGTTCTTGTATGCCAGCACACACTTGATTGATTGCAACAATGTTTAATTCATTGCTTTTATAAGCTGCTTTAATACTCTGCAGTCTGACACTGTAACTGACACTGATTAAAGGGATGTTACAGAGATCGTTTCTGGGCCAGGCTATCTGCTGTGCTAAATGTGTTGTTTACACTTGCAACTTTATAAATGAATGTATGAAGGGATTACTTGGAAGAGGTCCCATCTGTCTAAGGACCAGAGCAAAACGGGAGTTATTGAAGTTCTCAAGAATATCTACACAAATCCTTATTTATTGTAACCTGATGTTCAGCATTGATGTGACACAGAAGGCACCGCCAACATGTAGCTCTACTCTATGATTGAGTGAAGTTCAAGAGAACGATATGAAAAATGGAAATTGGAATGAGGACTTGGTTGCTATACAATGTTCCTAAACCATATACATTTTAAAGAAGTTTCAGAGAAATTTCAGAAGAAATCATGATTTCAATGGGTTAGAACACATGTGTCAAGACTGCTAACATCGGATGTTCTTGCTTGCCATATGTGAAGAAGCAAACATGTTTTATTTAGCCTGCATATCACTTCTAGAGTTAAAGCAGACAATACTAGCCTAGTAGATGGGAAAATATGCTAGTTAATCATAACAATATCTCAGCACAGCACTGCCAAGGTCAGCTGTAACAGGAGAAGTAGGGGGGACAATTCACACTTCACACTAATTGGAGAATATGATTGATGACTGTAAAATGAAGGAGTGAGTTATGCTTTGTTACGGGTGATTGGGGGTGGGAGGTTTCAGTTTTTGGCTTGATGTCATGGTTCTGAAAATAAGCAGCTTTTCAAAGAACTTTGAGGCTTATTTATGTTAAAGAATCCTTTTTTGTACGTGCCGAAGCTATGTAGCAAATAAAGCAGCGGTTCTCAACCTATGGGTCGCGACCACATTTGGGGTTGATCGACCATTTCACGGGGGTCGCCAAGCAAGGCTGTCCGCCATTTTTTCCCCTTTTCCAGCGGGTGCCTTACCTCCCTTGGGCTGGGCCAGCTGGTGGTCAGCCTGCTCCGTCTCTGCCGCTTGCCAGCTACGCCTCGGCCGGCGCAGGGGGAGGAACCACGCATGTGCGGCGCTCCCGGGCAGGGAAAGTCCTTGACTTACGACCGGTTGGGTAGTCCTCGACTTACGACCGGTTTAGTCCTCGACTTACGACCGGTTTAGTCCTCGACCTACGACCGGTTGGGGTCGCGGCATTAAAAAGGTTGAGAACCACTGAAATAAAGGATTGTTTAAGGTAAATAAGCCTCAAAGTTCTTTGAAAAGCTGCATCTTTTCAGAACCATGACAACATGCTTTTTACATTGGAGGTCTCAGAGTCAATCTCTGTCGCTGAATGGATCAAAGATTATATTATATGGGAAACTGCTATCTGAGACTGGCTGCCACAGTTAGCAATACTGGGCTAAATGGACCAAGGCAGTTTCCTAAATCCTAATTGCAGTTGATACCAAGTGTAGAAGTCTTTGAATGTACAAATGGCTAAAGTTTTCTGTTGTATAAATGAGCTTTGCTAATAAACTCTAGGCCAGTGGTGGCGAACCTATGGCACGGGTGCCAGAGGTGGCACGCATAGCCCTCTCTGTGGGCACGTGCACCGTCACCCCAGTCCTAGGCCTTCAGCTGGGTTTTATAAAACCTTTTCGATTTAGGCCTCCGTCGCCATGTACAAAAAAAAAGGTTCAATCAAATCAGTCAATTTCAACTTCTCGCGGGAAAAAAATAGATCTTGCAAAGTTGGAATTGATTGATTGAACTTTTTAGTCCCACCCAGTCTGCTGTTACCACCGCAGCCACGCCCACCCAATGGGCCACACCTACCCAATGGGCCACACCCACCCAATGGGCCACACCCACTCGGCACCCAACGATGCATAAGTGGGTTTTGGGTTGCAGTTTGGGCACTCGGTCTCTAAAAGGTTCGCCATCACTGCTCTAGGGCCAAGCTGATTTTCATTGACATGAGTCTTGCTTGGGATGTGAAACAAAGTTACTTATTTATTTATCCTTTCTCCTTGAATCATGTATTAAGCCTTATGAGTGTGGGTCTGTATTATTGGAGAGAGATTCACTGGCATGCCTGGGGTGCACTCCCTAAAAGACATTTTCCAGGTTTTTCTTTAAACACTTTTGCTTATTATGAAGACATGTTTTAAAACAATGATTATAATACCTGTCTCATATAATATGTGCCCAGCCAGTTCAATCTGCAGAGTTGACATGTTCCGGATTCTTTCAATCAAGCAATGTCATCTACCAGGAACCTAGAAGCACATCTTTTCATAGCAGCACTTATCTTCTGGGGTGAGGTTCCTGTCCCTGATGACCCCCACATGAATGGTGTTTCAAAAGGTCTTGAAGACCTGGCTTTTTCCATGAGGGGAGTGAAACCTCGCATTGATTTTTTTCCCTTACTGTTTGTCATCTTTGCCACCTGTTCTTCAATTTGTCTTTTATTGCATTTTCCCTTGTTTTTAATGTTTTTACTTGTGAACTGCCCAAGAGTCATCTTGAATCAAGTGCTATATAAATCTTAACAACAGCAATGTATACACCTTACATGTTCATGCTTCTGTGCAATATAAGTTTTCAGCATTATACTAAAGGCCTGAAATTCTCTTCTCTTAAGAATCTTCCCCCATGCATGGCTAATATTTATTTAGTGATCCAACATGATTACATGGATTACCTTTTAGCTGTATTAACTTGATTCAAGGAAGAAGAAGACATATCTCAACTCATTTTCTTTACCAGTCTTTCTCAACCTGGTACCACTGGATTTCAATTCTAAGATTGGGCTGGGGAATATGGGAAATGAAATCTTAAACATCTGGGAAACAACAGGCTGCATAAATCTACTGTGAGTGGCAGAAAATTCTTTGTAGCAGGATATGCCCTTAGGATTAGGAGTTGTTTGCTGTAATAGGTAACTAGTTTGTTCTTCATTTTCATATCAATGAGCAAACATTGCATCTGATTGAGCCTTATTTTTTCACTGTTGACATGACTGTATTTAAAGGAAAGGGAAGCAAAATTAATATTAAAGAAAAAGGAAGCAAATTACGCAAAGGGAGAATAGAGCTGGGATCCAGAGTAATGACTTTTACACACACAAAACATTTACTGATAGAATAAATTACTTTCCACAGATTCATTACCTTATATTATTAGTACTGTGATCTCATAATATATAAATTGAAATTTACTCAGAACGCTGATTAGGTTGATTGCAATCAGTGACGACTGAAAACCAATTTCAGAACCCAGAAAAAAGAACAGCTCCTTCTAACACTACCAAGTTGGTGTCTTTCCTTCTGTTTGCACAAGAATAGCTGTGATGCATTAATCTACTACAGAAACCTCTGTCTCTCTCTTTTCATCCCCCCCCCCAGTTTCTAATCTGAAAAGCTTTTAGATTATTAAAATATATGATCTGTAAGATGCATGTCTTCTTACGGATTTTCAAATTACCTGATGAACATGATTATGACCTGTTCATCAAAACCTGTTCCTGGGCCAGGCTTGTAGGTGATCTATTCACTAGTTACATGTAGTCCTTGACTTATAACTACAATTTTGGACTGGAATCTTGGTTATTGAACAAAGTGGTCATTAACTTTGTTTCTCCTGCTTGCTACTTGGTAGGCAGCTCTTTCAGCCATTCCCCAGAGAAGACAGGGGAGAGAGATTGACTTTCTGGGGAGAGAGGGCAGAGAGATTGACTTTCTGGGGAAGCCAGCAGAGAAGATTGCAGATGGCAATCATATGGTAGTGGGATAGTTGGAAATCAGTCATAAGCTTGCCAAGCACCCAGACTGCGATCTCATGACTGTGTGCTGCAGGGAAAGACAGATATTTTACAATGGCTGAAGTGCTTTATGGGCTGTAAAGCACCTTTTCCAAGGCTGTTGTAACTTGGAATGGTCATTAAATGACCAATCGTAAGTTGAGGACTACCTGTAATTGTCAACGCTGCTAACATCGGATGTTTTTGCATTGGCAACAGATGGAAATGTAGCCATCTTTTACCTTTTGCTTTTAGAGTTAGATGATGCTGGGAGGGGGGATGTGAAAGAGAGTCCAGCTAGACATAACACACCAAACCTAGCGTGAGAAACAAGGTTATTGTAACCAGAGCTGATAAGGATTTGGCAGGCTGGAGAACTGGAGAGGAAGCCTGCACTTCAAGCTAATTGGGGAATGTGATTTATGACTGTTAATTAGAGGAGGGAATTGTGCTTTGATACTATGTGCTCAGGGGAAGGGAATTCAGTTTTTGGCTTCGATTATGCAGTGCTGATGTTATGCTACTCAAAATAAAGATTCTTTAAGGTAAACAATGCCTCGAAAATAGCTCAATTTGTCCTGAGAAAAGGGTTCCTATCTTTCAAACATACAAACCATTCAAATGTTAACGTGATGCTGATCACATACGCTGATTTCATTTCTCCCAGAAGTGATTATTCAGTGAAGTGCTTGATATATGCAAGCAATTCTTTTGTTTTGCTGTTCCAAGTCAATATTGGCTTTGGGCAGAACTTCTACAGACAGAAATGGCCGAAGCTCCAATTTTGGGATGTATTCTGAGTTGGGCAAGACAATGCCAATGGAATGTCCTCCTATTTGCCTTGTTCCTATCTACTGAATTTCTCTATGTATTTGATTCTAATCAAAGCGCCTGAACAAAGACTAAAAAGAAAGTGACACACTAACTGCTGGTTTGAAAAGCTTGATGGAAAGCTCAAATAATCTGGCAGTGGCATGAAAAAGGATGAGAAACGGTGCCCAAAGCTTCTGGGAAAACACAGGAAGTCCTCGCCTAACGATCACCAGTGAGCCCAAAATTTCTATTGCTAAGCAAGACAGTTGTTGAGTTGTGCCCCATTATACAACCTTTCTTGCCACAAATGTTCAATGAATCACTGCCGGTGTTCAGTTAGTTACACGGTTGTTAAATGAATCCGGCTTCCCCATTGACTTTGCTTGTCAGAAGGTTGCAAGAGGCGATCATATGGCACTGCAACCATCATAAATATGAACCAGCTGTCAAGCGTCCGAATTTTGATCATGTGACCATTAGGATGCTGCAACAGTTATAAGTGTGAAAAATGCCCAAAAGTCACTTTTTTCAGTGCCATTGTAAGTTCAGTCACTAGATGAATGGCTGTAAGTCGAGGACTATCTGTTCTGTATGCATCCCCTGAAGGAATAAAGCAGGGGTCTTCAAACTTGGCCCTTTTATAACTTGTGGACTTTGACTCCCAGAATTCCTCAGCCAAGCACGCCTGGCTGAGGAATTCTGGGAGTCGAAGTCCACAAGTCATAAAAGGGCCAAGTTTGAAAACCCCTGGAGTAAAGCTTTCAATGGATAACCAAGGATGCCTGGATTCCAAACAGGAAGAACATAATTTCAGGTTAGGCACATTGCAGCTGTAACCTGGGAGGGGGACACTTGGCAGGTAATTTCTGGCTCTAGTTTCTCCTTTGAATATCTTAAAATAACAATTGGCAATAATGGCGGGAAATTGATTTTCGTGCTATCTTGCTTCTAAAGGAAGGAGAACTGCAGAAGAGAAAGATGGAGGAAAACCTTAAAACTGCCGATTTGAGTTTTTGTTTTCTTCCTGACCCATTTCTCTTTTGAGGAGTCCCTGATCTGTCCACATGACAATGCTGCGGTAAGCAGGGGACCTATTTACGCTTTCCTGAGAGGAATTGGGGACACTATGAAGCAGGGCTTTGACACTGAGTGAACATGGGGCACCCAGAAGCAATAGAAGCTCTTCTCTGCAGTTTCTAATTTTGCTTTGTCACTTGAAGAGGTGAAATTGTCCAGTCACTGGTGGGATGACTGAAAATATGATGATGGTGACCCAACCAAATCACTATGAGTCAATGTGCTGAAACCAATGATATATACATTTAAGAAGGTGGGCAGACTTGGCAGGTAGGCAGGCTGGCTGGCTGGCTTATGATTAAACAAGAACAACAATGTGCAAGTGTATTGATCCTACAACAAAAAATGATATGTGATCTTCCTTCCTTCCTTCCTTCCTTCCTTCCTTCCTTCCTTCCTTCCTTCCTTCCTTCCTTCCTTCCTTCCTTCCTTCCTTCCTTCCTTCCTTCCTTTGGGGGGGGGGAAGTGTAGAGAAGAGAATACAAAGGGATTTCATAAATTTCTCAATTTCTTCATGGCCAGGGAACAATACACACACATTCCATAATCTGTTTCAGGTGATCTCAGAGCACATAAGCACTTCCGCATCTCTGCATCCTGTCTGTCAAGGAGTTCAGATGCGGTTCAAGGATCAACTGAGTTCCATTTCAGTGAGTGCATTTTCTAATGCAAGATGTGGAGAACATCCTGTTCTCCAAGTAGCTGAACTGAAATAATATTTTTGGCTTTCAGGTTTTGACTCATCTGTATGATCGCCTTTGCATTATAACAGTTCAGGGGATGGAACTGAGGGAAAGAAGATGGAATCAATTATTATTACTATGGGATGGAGACATAAGAAAAGTTTCTTTGTCATGTCTGGTGTTCAGTGGGTTGTTTAGATAAGTCATGATTTTTCAGTTTCTTGGCTGAATGGTTCCATGGATTTAAACCCAAATCCATTAAAATAAACTCCTGTGAATAATAGCAAATACTATTTACTAATTTTTCTGCAATGTGTTATTAGTTGTTAGATTTATAGTCTATCTTTCTTCCAGATACTCAGGGTAGTATACTGAGCTCTCTGTCTTCCAATATCTATGTTCACCCCACAACAACTGTATGAAGTAGATAGCTATGGCATAAAGTAGATGCACTAAGAACCGGTTTGGTGTAGTGAGTAAGGCATCAGATGTAGCGATTAAGGCATCATCCTATCTAGAAACAGGGAGATCAGGAGTTCTAGTCCCACTTTAGGCACAAAGCTAGCTGGGTCACCTTGGGCCAGTCACTATCTCAGCCCTCTGGAGGAGGCAAGACAACATCAATTCTGAAAAACTTTGCCAAGAAAACTGCAGGGACCCAGTGCAAGCAGTCTCTGAGAACTGGACACAATTGAACTGATTTTTCTTTTTTTTTTTAAAAAAAGATCCCACTAAATCATTCTTTAAACCTCCATGAGAGAAATGAATGTGAAACTGAACCCCTCTCCTAATCCAAGAGCCACTGCATCACACTGACTCTCAGTTGTGTCTTAAGTGTTAAACAGGGAGCAAAAGAAGCCCAATGGAATGGGATTGGCTCAGCCAGTAGATGGCAAGAAAGCAATGCTTTTTTCCCCACTGCAGCACTGTCTCTGCGTGCCTTTATTTATTTGGTAAATTTATACCCAACGTTTCATTCAGGAGTGCAAGATGGCATACAAAATCTTCCCTTTCCCCATTTTCCCTCTAACAACAGTCCTATGAGGTAAATTGAGTTGACAAGAGATGAACCACTGAGAATTTTGGTGTTGACTATAGTCTGGAATGTGGGCCTCCTTGCTCCTAGTCCAGGGGTAGTCAACCTTGGCTCTTTTATGACTCGTGGACTTCAACTCCCAGAATTCCTGAGCCAGCACAGCTGGCTCAGGAATTCTGGGAGTTGAAGTCCACGAGTCATAAAAGAGCCAAGGTTGACTACCCCTGTACCTAGTCCAACATTTAACCCCCATATCAAGCTTGTTCACAATTCATGACACAACAAATGGGGTGTGTGTGAGTGTGTTTCCCCCTTGTCAAGGCAGAGTTCCTCTGCAGACCAATTGCTACTGCAAGTAAGAAGTCACCCCAACGGAATGTCTGCCTGACACCTACTTGCTCAGCGTTTGAGCCCCAGTAAGGCAGAAAGGAACAAAAAATGGCAATTCAAGAAGTTCAAAAAAGTTCCAGAAGGGAGTTCATCATCACGCGGTCTTGGATAGGAACGAGAGATCGAGGGCAACAACCGGGGCCTCGGTCCTGGGCAGGCAGGCCTCCGTGCGGACATCTTCGGGCAAGGGGTTCAGCGCCAGGGCTGCAGCCCTGGGAGGACCGCTCTTCTCTTGCGAATGCCTCCTTTCCATTCACGTGAAGACGGAGAGGGGCGTCGCTCTCGCCTCGCCCCCGCCCTGCGCCGGTTCGCTCGGCGAGAGCTTGGAGCCTTGCCCCGGGGCCCCCCTCCGCCTTTCCCCTGCCCATAAATAGCCCAGCAGCAGCGGGCGAAGCAGCAGAAGCGGTCAGGCGGACGGCGCGGCCAGCGGTTCCTCTTACCGTCGAGTGAGGCTTGCTCTCCTTCGCCATGTACTCCAACAGAATCGAGCTGCCCCGGAGAGGTCACTCCTTCGACTCCCTGAGCTCCAACTTGGATGAGAATCAGCTCAGCAATCTTTTATCTCCCCCGGTTCTGAATGGGGTAGGTCCTTCTTCTCCATTTGGGAAGAGGCTTTCCACTTCTCCTTTCTGGTTCTTTGGCCTTCTTGGACTTCTTTGGTAATAATAATAGTAAAGTTGGAAGGGACCTTGAAGGTCATCTAGTCCAACCCCCTGCTCAGGCAGGAAACCCTACACCATTTCGGACAAATGGCTGTCCAGTCTCTTCTTAAAAACTTCCAGTGTTGGAGCATTCACCGCTTCTGGAGGCAGGTTGTTCCACTGGTTAATTGTTCTAACTGTCAGGAAATTTCTCCTTAGTTCTAGGTTGCTTCTCTCCTTGATTAGTTTCCAGCCATTGCTTCTTGTCTTGCCTTCAGGCGCTTTGGAGAATAGCTTGACTCCCTCTTCTTTGTGGCAGCCCCTGAGATATTGGAACACTGCTATCATGTCCCCCCTCGTCCTTCTCTTCATTAAACTAGACATACCCAATTCCAGCAGCCGTTCCTTATATGCTTTAGCCTCCGGTCCCCTAATCATCTTGGTGTACTTGTGGTGTACTTGTCTTCCTCGGTTCTTTTCTTCCTTTTCTTCCCCCTTTTCCAAATAAGGGGTTGCTGGAACAAAACAAAACAAAAAACCAAACACTAAACCTTAGAGGTGCTTTGGAATGCCACAATTTAAAGAATTCCATACTCCCCCTTCCTTTGTAAGTGAACCTTTCCTATTTCCCACTGTTCCCCTGAATGTTTTGCACACCTGATGATTGCTGCTGTGTGGTGCATCTTCTGCATCTGTGCTTCAGGTGAGAAATGCATTTGGATTAGGTGAGCTTTTTTGGGGGGGGGCGGGGAAGAGGCGTTTAAGTTCTGTATCTGTCTATATTTGTTATGGGAGAGCAGGGTGCCTCCACACCAGAGTGGGTTCTTTGCAGAAACTCCTGCTGAAGTTGATTGTCTGGTCTAACCAAACAGGAGATTTGTGGGGACAAGGGGAAGAGGAGAGAGCCTCCCTTGTGAATTGGCAGATCTTATGATGGTTAAAAAACAACAATTTGGTGAGGACTGTTCAAAATTACTCAGATAAAGATCTGAATTGGGTGTGGAATCTGCTATTTCTGCTTTATAGCCTTGCAGTTCAAAAATGCACAATGCAATTAAACTTGACTGAAATAACTGGAGAATTGGCAGGCTTTTATTTAATCAAGCTCGTATCCAATTGCTTGTTTCCTAGCTTGGCTCTTGGGAAAAGTTGCATTCACTTTTTTTTGTCTTACATCCTTTGGTGGGAAAGAAACAATGAGACAGACCCAGTTCTGTCAATTCTGCATGAATTCTAGATACCGGAATAAGTTGAGATTTCCTATCCAAATGCCCTTTGGGATGGGATCGATTGACATAAACTATAGGAAAAAGGACATTGGATACTGCCAACAGGCTATTTAACCTAGTGCTCTTTTCTGAAGTGGCCACCCAGAAGCCAACAGCCAAACAGAAAAGTAGGCTATCCACTTGGCGTTCTTTGCTCTATGTTGCGGTAGCCATTCTATGCATCGAGATAAAAAAGTGCATTTGTGTTTGTCCTCTTGTATCATTTGTTTATAGCAGTCCAGTAAATCAGAAAAGGTTCTTTGCATAGTGATTCATGAACATGCTCATGTTGTAGTAGACTGTTTTAAAAAAGACTGCTGAGTGTAGTCTTTAATTTAGATTTCATATATTCCTTGGCTACATATTTGGCACCTTTCTCTTTTTCTGGCAGTACACATTTCTGCTACTCTTGTTCATATTTTATTGATACTAAATGCTAAATAGCGTACACTATTTAACTAACCCAAGACATTCTAGATTGGCTCACCTACCTCTTTTCTGTGTATCAAATATGAGCATCAATGCATATTAACTGTCAACAAGTGGTAATAATAAGTTCCAGCTTGGAAAATGAAGGCTGCATTTTTGGTAGTCAAGATTTCGATTCCTAGAGCTTTCTATCTACAATGGTGCCTTTTTCTAAATGGTATATGCATCAAGGTTCACTACTACAGCATTTTCCTGGTGAGCTAGCTTTAGCCCATGGAACTTCAATTCCTGATTTATCGTATGTCTTATGTTTTTCTACTTTTGTGATTTAAAGATGTACACTCTAAAAAAAAAACCAGATTTTTTTTTTAGCTGCAATTAAAACTTATTCTAAGCATTCTTTGAAACTCACACATAGAACATATAATGCCAGTATTGATCTTAATTAAAGTAAAAAGTAAATGGAATAAAGCATGGCTGGCTGGGGAATTCTGGAAGCTGAAGTCCATCCATTGGAAAGTTGTAAATGTTAAGAAACACTGCTCTATGACCTGCATTTCTAAGTAACAAAGTTGAAGAATTGCAGTGTAGCACTGGTAGAATTGGGCAAAAGCTTCGAGAGATTATAGTTTTCTCACAATAAGTGTATATGGCTGGTAATACTTGATAGGCACCTCTGTTTGAAAAATGCCGTGAATTCAGTGAGAAACTGAAAAGCTCAGCATAACACAGATTTATATAAATGAATGGCCAGCCACAAAATATTTTTTTCCCAGTGGTGTAGAAAAATTATAAAATTTAAGTCAGTCAGTAAAAAAAGTGTCAGTTTTCCATGCCTAAAAATTCAGCAACTAAAATCTAGTTACTACATTTTCCTTCCCCTCCCCCAATTTCTCTTTCTGTTGAGAGGAATTATTTAGATGATAAGTTTGAGAGAATGCATTCTCTTATAATCTGTGATGGGGGCTTTGTGGTTGACAAGTGAGATAACAATTCTTCAAACAAATAACTTCAGATATTGCATTCATTATCTTTTTTCGGCACTCACGATCAAGTGACAAAATGCTTCTAGCAATTTTGGAACTGTATCTTTCCTTGGGATTATAAAAGAATTAGGAAACAGATGATATGACAGAGGCCTGGATGAAGAAAGCAAGGAAAGGAGGGACATAGATAGAAGTGCCTTAGTGCTAAAGGGCCGATGACAGAGAATAAAAAGAGTGAAGATACCATACAGGAAGCTTTGACTTGTGCATAAGGAAATCTCTTCTGGGCTTCCCCCTGGCCTTGAATGTGTCACTCAGCCTCCCCAGTTGGTGTGCTATCCAAATGAACTTCACATAACTTGGTTCTTCCCTAAGGTGTCATAGTTATTGGTCATAGTGACTGAAAAATAATGGAATTTCTACTGGAGGCACAACTCTCAAGTTGGATGAACTATTAGAAAGAATTCCAACTCTTTCTTTTTAGCAAATATGTTGCTGGGAATTGATGGTGATGAAGTTTGAAGATTTTCTTGTGAGAACTTAATCTGCTTTCTTTGGTACTAGATTTTATAAACTGTTTTGCATCAAACTGGTTGCTTTTACAGAACAGCAATTAAAAGAGTTGTGTATAAAACAGGTGAATAGAAAATCAATACTGATATTGGAGGCAAAATGTTAAAGAGCTTAATTTATAAAGTCAACGGTTTTGTTGATTTTTAAAGTGGCTTAGATTGCTAGGGTGTTTTTTTTTTCTAGTTAGATCCTCCCCTTCCTGCTTCCATATATAGTATTTAGAAGAGTGTAAGGTAGAAAAACCTTAAAAACTTGGCATTCATGAAGTAAAAAAAATATAAATCAGAGTACATAACAAAACAACCAAAATCATCCCTAATAGTCTCATCAATCAGAAAATGAAATAAACTCATTGAAGGTATAGTTTGAAGTCATTTTGATAATCTTAATAGTTAATGAGAGTACAGGAGATTCCCTGGAGAAATTTCATTTTCTTAGGAATGGTCTACACCAGTGATGGCGAACCTTTTAGAGACTGAGTGCCCAAACGGCAACCCAAAACTCACTTATGCATCGTTGAGTGTCGGGTGGGTGTGGCCAATTGGCTGGGCATGGCCCATTGGCTGGGCGTGGCCCATTGGCTGGGCGTGGCCCATTGGCTGGGCGTGGCCCATTGGCTGGGCGTGGCTGCAGTAGTAACGGCAGACTGGGTGGGACTAAAAAGTTCAATCAATCAATTCCAACTTTGCAAGATCTTTTTTTTCCCCGCGAAAAGTTGAAATTGACTGAGTGAACCTTTTTTTTTTTTGCACATGGTGGCAGAGGCCTAAAGCAAAAAGATTTTATAAAACCCAGCTGTAGGCCTAGGACTGGGGCTCTGGCATAGGTTCACCACCACTGGTCTACACTTTCTTCAGGCATTTTATTTCAAGCTGTAGAGGTTTCTTCAAGAAGCACTGTGGAGAATTAACATTATTCAAGTTATTGTGTGGTTTAGGTTATTTTGGCAAGAGATTGTGCATTTTTAATGATTTGGAATTAAAAGTTATATATGGACAGCTGGTTTTAAACAAACAGAAATACTTGACTTGAATTAGGGAAAAGATTAGACAACTGTTACCATTATCTTATCTTATAAATTAATAATACTTACATTTAGCTTTCCATCACAATTGCCTTGTAATATTTTTTTTGTTTTTGTTTTTAGAAAAGTGATCTAAATATGTGGAAAATAATTCAAATAATTGAATTAGAGTGAGAAGGAACACCTCTACCAAAGGGACCTTGCATTGCACCAGGAAGCAAAACTAAACTCAAAGAAAGATTAATAGATTTATGCTGACAGAGTGGACTTTTTCATCTATTTATTTATTTTATTGATCAAATTTCTACACTGCCCATCACACTTGTGTACTTCTGGGTGGTGTCTCTCTTCTCACAACGACAGTCTTTAATAATTGCTGGGTCTTGTTTGCTAGTTTATCTTTCAAAATTATTGACGTAAAAAGTAAAATTTCCTTAAGAGAGCTAGGTTCCTGGTGTCCACATAGACACATCTATGGAATTTCCTCAGCAACACTATGAAACCCCCACTGAAGAAGAAATAATAAATAAAATCTTATCCTGCGCTGAAATGGACAGGTTAACTCTAGAGATTAAAAATAAAACTGAAACGGAGTATTATGAAATTTGGAAAAATTTGTACGATTGGTTAGAGATAAAGAGGATCGCTGAGATGATTATCGATTGATTAGTTGATATGGTAAGGACTTCTTATTAACACCTATATTAGAACACAACTGAAAGATATGTAAATACAACGTTGACGACTGAAAGATGGTTTACCAAAAAATGTAGAGATGTTATATGTACAGTTGGTTATACTCTGTCCTGTTATAGAATGTATTTTAAGTTTCTGTTTTTCTTTCTGCAACATAAGCAGTGTTGTAGCCAGGGAAGTTGAATCATGTCCACTTCTGTTTTTAAATGTACATTTAATAAAATTTGAAAAAAAAGAAAAAAAGAAAGTGGTTTGCTGTTGCCATCTTCTCTGATTTATTCTTTTGACTTCACAGTTTAGCCTATACCTTTAGATTTCCTGGGGGGGTCTCCCCTCCAAAAGAATTAACCAGATCCAATCCAGCTTGGGTTTCCTGAGATCAGCTAAAGTCACCTCAGGAAGTTTTAATCCTGCAGAATCATATGCGAATTTATGCTTACTGAAATCTATAATAATAATAATAATAATAATAATAATAATAATAATAATAATAATAATAATAATAATAATAATAATAATAATAATAATAATAAAGTTGGAAGGGACCTTGAAGGTCATCTAGTCCAACCCCCTGCTCAGGCAGGAAACCCTATACCATTTCGGTCAAATGGCTGTCCAGTCTCTTCTTAAAGACTTCCAGTGTTGGAGCATTCACCGCTTCTGGAGGCAGGTTGTTCCACTGGTTAATTGTTCTCACTGTCAGTTTCTCCTTAGTTCTAGATTGCTTCTCTCCTTGATCAGTTTCCACCCGTTGCTTCTTGTCCTGCCTCCAGGCGCTTTGGAAAATAGCTTGACTCCCTCTTCTTTATGGCAGCCCCTGAGATATTGGAACACTGGTATCATGTCCCCCCTCGTCCTTCTCTTCATTAAACTAGACATACCCAATTCCAGCAGCCGTTCCTTATATGCTTTAGCCTCCAGTCCCCTACTCATCTTTGTTGCTCTTCTCTGTACTCTTTCTAGAGTCTCAACATCTTTTTTACATCATGGTGACCAAAACTGGATGCAGTATTCCAAGTGTGGCCTTACCAAGGCATTGAAAAGTGGTATTAACATTTCACGTGATCTTGATTCTATCCCTCTGTTAATGCAGCCTAGCACTGTGTTGGCCTTTTTGGCAGCTGCAGCACACTGCTGGCTCATATTTAGGTGATTGTCCACTAGGACTCTGAGGTCCCTCTCACATCTAAATTAATCATCTAGATTAATTTATGTGTTATGTTTTGCATATTCAATTTTTTTTAAATTCCAAAAACAGAATTATGTATAATTGGTTTGAAATATTAAACAAAAAGTGCAAAATTTTAAAATTGTTTAAAACTTTTAAAATTGTTTAAAAATTTTACTATAGGCAGCTATGATGTTCCTTGAAGCAAGTATGAAATGCACCTGTGCATCTGTTATTGCTTTGGTGTATCTGTGAGATTACTTCAAAATACTGTCAGTTCAAAAGCAGGGACAAATCATAACTGCCCTTAATTGAATGAGGCATGCTCCAAGGAAATTCAGAGAGACAATTTATAAATTGTGAGGCTCTTTGAGATCTGTCTAAACCAAAAGTAATTCTTTTCCAAGAAAAATTCTCAGCCCTAAACCTTAGCAAGATTTATTGAAAAGAAAAAAAACATGGCTACAAGAATTATGGCCATTGGACTATTTTCCATCTTAAAAAAATTTGACAGATATAATTGGATTCAACCAATGGGAAATACTTTTCCTTGAAATAATAGAGCATTGCACAAATTTGATGTCATTCTAAGTAATAAAAAATAGACCTGACTTACTTAACACTGATGGCTACAAAATTTTATTTTAGATCTTCAAACCAAACTATATTACAAATGAAGACAATAAAGAGAACGAGACCAATTCATCTGAACGGAGTAGAGCTGCTATTATTTTCTCATTAAAGAATGAAGTTGGAGGACTTGTCAAAGCTCTAAAACTCTTTCAGGTAAGCTGTTTCCCTTATTTACACTTGAATGAATAAATATATTGTGTGGGCATTTCCAGTAGATCGGAACAACCTTGAGAATGCCATAATGCACTCTCCATTTTGCTTTGTTCCTTAAATATTCCAGCTGGTTTAATACCATTCCATATCATAAACAGCCTGCTTAATGATGAATGAGATACCAGAGTCTTATCTAAAGGGCTAGTCCACAAGAATTTCCTAAAAATTTGAGCAATGGAGAACAGAATAAAAAACTGTGTTTATTTCAATCTTATTGGAAAAATGGTACAGCAGAACAACTCTACCAAAAGATTCCATAGTCTCCTTATATAATGTTTCACACCACCAGCTGATCACACAAAACATTCTGAAATCCTCTGATGTAGAACACAAAAAAAGATATTATACCAGGAATCCAAACCTGACTCAAGGATGGAAAACAGGGAAATAACTTTTATAGAAATGATCCTAGGGTGGGGGTTTTTTTGGTCACAGTTCAGTTTCCTGCATTTTCTGCTATAATTTTCAATGGGAGCAGAATCTGCCAGTGTAAAATGGAAAACTGATCCACTGTAAACATGGATGTCCACAGACTTCTGCTATTGTTAAAATAATGAACGCAGCATAGTGCCATAAAGTGATGTCATTAAATAGGTACACAGAGGCACAACTTGCATCAGGATAGCACAATACTTCTTTCATTGGACAGACTGGTTTGACACCTGCCCCCCCATCTCATCACTGCCTGTGGCTATATAAAACTAAAATTTTGTATTTTGTACAGATCAGTTGTAAAACTATTTTCTTGTACATGAGTTACTACCTCTTTCACCATTTTACTTCTACATGGAATATAGACTGGATGTTTATTCTTCTAATTGGAAATAAATCACAGCTCCTTGTTGCATAGTTCAAACATAAAGCAATGACTTTTTAAAAGATATATAATTAGTAAATTCAAGCAGATTAAATCTAGCTTGGGTCACAGCTTTTCCAAAAAAATAGAAGCGGTATTTCTCTTTCTGGGTTTGATTGTGCTGAAGAGGAGGAGAAAGGAGATAGATAGGGTGCAAGGATGTATTTGTTATGACTTAGTCATATAGTGGGAATTATTTTTAAAAAAAATTACATATGAAGTATGAGGAATAGGAGGCTGAACATGAGTATATTTAATATAAATAGTATTTACTATAAATTGAAATTCATTATGAATTAATTCAAAGAACAAATCTATTGGTGTAAAGTTTGACTAAATGAATGTTAAAGAAAGACTGTATACCCTAGATGCTATTCATGATCCAACTACAATGGTCTTATTGTTCAGGAAAAACACGTGAATTTGGTGCACATTGAATCTCGAAAATCCAGAAGGCGAAATTCAGAATTTGAGATCTTTATTGACTGTGATAGCAACAGGGAACAGCTAGATGAAGTCTTCCATCTCCTGAAATCTCATGTGAATTTTGTGACGGTGAACCCAATCAACAACCTACAGGAAGATGGTAAGGAGGAGGAAAAGAAGAAAGTGATTTATTAAAATTGCACATGTATTATAAAGACATCATGCTATTCCAAGGCTTACTGAACGAAATTTAAAAATGCAGTTGATTTTGTCTCTCTGTTTTAAGCTTTCACTGATAAATAATAAATAAATTCAATAAAAGTAAGCTTTTCTGCAACTTGAACTCATTATTCAGAGTTCCGCCTTCTGGGACAATGAAGGACAATTCTTGACTAGCAATTCTGTTAGTAAATAATGATTTGTTAACTCTGAAATAGATATATTTTTATTTTAAGCATTTCTGCCCTCCATTTCATTTCAAAAAATTTTCAAGAGCATTTTAATATTGGCGTCTTTTTGCATATGCCCATGTTTGACTTTGGTGAGTACTGCAGTTTTGATGCTAATTCAATGCAAGCATCTCCCCTTATTTTTAATATAGCTATCCTGTTTCATTGTAAGTACCACAGCAGGAAGCGCTTAGTGTTGTGCATATATATGATAAGAAGTAGTTGTCTTCACTTTTGCCATTTACTTCTTAACAGCTAGATTTCACTTTGAACTGTCCTGAGGCTAGTTTCCTTTTCCCAACCAGCCTATTTTTTATTAATAACTGTGTACTTTCTCCATTCCCTAGACATGGAAAATATACCCTGGTTCCCTAAGAAGATCTCAGATTTGGATAAATGTGCAAACCGCGTTCTGATGTATGGATCAGATCTAGATGCAGACCATCCAGTGAGTAATGGCCTTTGCCTACGTGTATTTTGGTTCTTTTCTGAAGAAAAGGTGCTTGAATCATTGGTAATCTAACTCCCAAGCTTGAATAATTTTTTTTTCTGATTTCCATTCCATTTCCAAATTTTATTTTACATATTAAACATGCTAAAATATGTAGAATTTAGATAAAGCTGGGAACTCTGAAGCTGTGTGAGATTCAGGGAAAACGAGTGGGTGGGTGGGGGGAGAAGAGTCATACATGTTTATCTTTTTGATGCCATGCAAAAGGCTTCGTGTGCTTCCGTTTCCTCAAATGTGCGCTTGCAAGTACTAAAAAATGCTTGCTTGGTGATGGTTGAAATGCCTCAAAAGAAGATGTTGAATTGAGAGATAAATGCCAGAAAGTTGTACCACTCATGGCTGAAGTTGGTGGCTCTGGTGGACTTTGGGGCATGGTCCACATTATTGACCCAGTTGTTTCCTCTTGGCAGTTACTATTTATTTATTTCAAGTGATGTGTGTGCAATATGTTGGGATATGAGGTCTATATAATATTGTATTGGACAGCTTGTCCTGCTATTAATTGCAGGAATGTATGTAAATCAGTCTTCCCCACTCTGATGCTCTCTAGATGTATAGGACTACAAGTCCCATCATATCCAGGCAGCATGATCAAAGGCTGAGTAGCTATGGGGGGGTGGGGGTGGAATTGTAGTGTCATATAGAAGGTACCAGATTGAAGACTGAAGTAAATAAGTATATAAAAAAGAGAACGAGAATAGGTTTCTGGTTTGCCTATATTTACCTCATAAAATGTTCCCAAATGTTCTTTCTCTGGCTCCTGTCCAGCTGATTAATAGAACAAAGCCATTTTAATCTTAATAACGAGGATATTATTATTTGCCTTTGCACTAGGGTTTCAAAGACAATGTTTATCGCAAGAGACGGAAGTATTTTGCTGACTTGGCTATGAATTACAAACAGTAAGTATCAGTGTGTATTAAATGCTATTGCTTCTACTGCTATTAAAACAACTGACAGATAAAGACATTTAGAAATATCTACTGAAAGGACTTTCCACAAAACAGAAAGTATAGTCAGCTTTCCTTGATGTTCCAAAACCCACACTAGATTAGAACAAAGTAAAATTAAGGGGCCCTCTAAAGTTAATTAGTTGGGCTTCTAGATCTCACCAAAGTGATTTTATTTTCATGGGGAAAATAAAAGTTAAACTTGAAAAAGGGGGGAAATTGAAAAAAGTTCATAAGGGGAAAAAGATGTAATTGTTTATGTTTATAACTTTGCGTTACAAATCACAACCCAAGGAAAAACTTTACAAAAACACTTATGCTAGTAAAAAATATCTAAAATCAAATTGTGTATTTGAAACTCTTCTCAGCCTTCACTGCATGTTTTAATGCTTCTGGATAAGTCTTGATTCATTTTCTGGATTTGCTAGTTGATAAAGCAGGATTGCATTCTATGAGATTGAAGAAGGTGCTACAGAGCACATGGGAACATTTATATCAGCTTTTTAAGGACACATTTGGCTGAAAGCAACTGGAACAGGTGCTTGTACAATCCCTGGTCCCCCTTTCCTCTTTGAATGTAACTCAATGTCCAGCTGCAGTAATATATACCAGATTTGTAAAAGCTCAGCTTCCATTTTCCAATTGGCTCAAACTAATTTGCAACCAATGGCCAGTTTGCAGAATAATAGAAAAGATGCCATTATGCAAAATACCCATTGTTTTTCATATTTGACAAATGTTAATGAACTGTACATTATTTTTTAAAATTCTTTCTGCAGTGGTGACCCAATTCCCAAAGTCAAATTCACAGAGGAGGAAATCAAGACTTGGGGTACTGTATTTCGGGAACTCAATAAACTGTATCCAACTCACGCGTGCAGAGAGTATCTGAAAAATCTGCCTTTGCTTTCAAAATACTGTGGCTATCGAGAAGACAACATACCTCAGTTAGAAGATGTGTCCCTTTTTCTTAAAGGTAAGGATCAGACGCCTGTTCAGTGTTGAGCTCTTGCTGAAGCAGAGGTTCCATTACAGAAAGGGTGCAGCAAGCTCTTTCTCCACTAAGGACCACATTTATTTGGAAAGTAATCTGTTGGTCTGCTTTGGCAACAGTTCTTCATACTATGTCTAGATTGCAGTAGGTTTCTGTTTGATGTCTTGCATTTACCTTGACTGAAGAGGCAATGAGGCTGTTTGTTGAGGTAAAGTTGAAGCCTTTTACCCTGATAAGGTGCTTCATATCTCTTAGGAGCCTCCTTCAGTGCCTGTAAAAAGACCCATCCCAACCCAACCCAACCCAGGAAGTGCTAGATAGGTGGTGTTTTGAAGAACACAGAAGTGGGAGAATCACCCACTGCTTTGGAAACTGAATCAAGGGGATGTTTCTCTTGAGCTAAGCACCTTAACAATAATGGTATTAAAGGTTCTGCGGAGGATACTACTACTACTACTACTACTACTACTACTACTACTACTACTACTACTACTAATAATAATAATAATAATAATAATAATAATAATAATAATAAGGTTGGAAGGGACCTTGGAGGTCATCTAGTCCAACCCCCTGCTCAGGGAGGAAATACCTATACCATTTCAGACAAATGGCTGTCCAGTCTCTTCTTAAAATCTTCCACTGTTGGAGCATTCACCGCTTCTGGAGGCAGGTTGTTCCATGTGCCATGTGCATTGGGTAAGATGAATGCTGAAAAGCATCTGGAATTCATTAACCAAAAGGCAATGATTAGGACAGTAACTGCTATGCAGTGTCACTCCAGTATCAAATGGCATTGCCTGTCAAGTTGCTTTTAAGAGTAAATTGTTAATAGTCTAAATATATCAAGGCCGTCCTGTCTTGTTATGAACCTGTCTGTTGATAAATAACTGCAGCACAAGTCCATTTGAGGATTCTATCCCATAGAGCAGGGATCCTCAACCTTGGCAACTTTAAGACTTGTGGACTTCAACTCCCAGAATTCTGGGAATTGAAGTCCGCAAGTCTTAAAGTTGCCAAGGTTGAGGACCCCTGCCATAGAGAGCACGATTTGATGTGTACAGTGTATGTGTACAGGCTATTTTCTGTATCAGTTCTAATCTGGGACATCCACTTTCTGCTGCAGTATATTGTATGATTGACCCCTTCTGTTTTGGAAAGGGTGTTTTTAACTTTTTATCAAAATATGAGGTTTGGGATATTTATTTATAGTAACATTTCTGTGTAGCCTAATGTCAAAATAACTCAAGGTGGCATATCCATGCTTTGATGTTTTATCATATTATTAGCAGTGCTTTTGTTTTGGGCACACCTCAACTTCTCCAGCTTCTTGCCGAGACATACATTCCTATAATCCCAACTGGGCCTATTTACTAAATCTGTTACAGATGATTGCTATCACCAGTTCCCCCCTGTTGTGATATTTTGATGTCAAATTCATTTTTAAGATTGTATTGAGAAATATATAAAAGCCACTTATGAACTACTCCTTGGTTTTGCAGAACGCACTGGATTTACCATCCGCCCTGTTGCCGGGTACCTGTCGCCCAGGGATTTCTTGGCAGGTTTAGCGTTCAGAGTATTTCACTGCACTCAGTATGTTCGGCACAGTTCAGATCCTCTTTATACACCAGAACCGTAAGTGGGGATTGTAACACACTGATTCTGATTATGTATCAGCCCTTAATGGTAGATCAGGCCACCAAATAGGCACTGCAAAAAATACTAGCATCTTGAAAGCCTGACAGAATTTCTCTCCCCCCTTCCCGCAAGTAATACCAAAGAGAGTCAAGGTGATGCAATCTTGAGTTTCTTTCCCATGCTAAAAAAGATTATTGTGGATTAATCTCTTTACTAATGGTTGTCCCCTATTTTCTTCAAGGCCACCTCTCTACATTATAATAAGCTTCTTCAAGTCTATTCAGTTTGGAACCTAATAATCAGTGCTACAGATTATTATTTTTTAATATTATTATGTTGCAAATCCTTGTACTGGATTACGTCTAGCTGAGACATCTGCTGCTGGGACAGATTTCTTTCTTTAGAATAGTCTTGGGAGAGGGAAGACAGCAAAACTGAACGTTAATTTTTTGGACAAACTATTATTATGCTAAATAGAGTAGAGTAGAATGGAATAGAATAGAATAGAATAGAATAGAATAGAATAGAATAGAATAGAATAGAATAGAATAGAATAGAATAGAAGCTGGAAGGGACCCTGGAGGTCTTCTAGTCCAGCCCCCTGCTTAAGCAAGAGAACCCATACCATTTCAGACAAGTGACTGTCTCTAGCCTTTTCTTAAAATTCTCCAGTGATGGAGTGCCCACGATTTCTGAAGGCAAGCTGTTCCACTAGTTAATTGTGCTCACAGTTAGGAAGTTTCTCCTTAATTCCAGGTTGCTTCTCTCTTTGGTCAGTTTCCAACCATTGTTTCTTGTCCTGCCCTCTGGTGCTTTGGAGAATAATTTGACCCCCTCTTCTTTGTGGCATCCCCTCAAATACTGGAATACTGCTATCATGTCACCCCTGTTTCTCCTTTTCTTTAGACTAGCCAAACCCAAGTACTGCAGCCCTTCTTCATATGTTTTAGTCTCCAGGCCTTTGATCATTTTAGTTGCTCTTCTCTGACCTTTTTCCAAGTCTCAACATCTTTTTTGTAGTATGGTGACCAAAATTGGTTGCAGTATTCCAGGTGTAGTCTTACTAGGGTTTTATAAAGGAGTACTAATACTTCGCGTGATTTTGATTCTATGCCTCTGTTTATACAACCCAGGATTGTATTAACTTTTTTGGCTGCTGCTGCACACTGCTGGCTCATAGTCAAGTGGTCGTCCACTAGGACTCCAAGGTCCCTCTCACAGTTACTGTTTTTGAGCCAACTATGTTAATATGAGATGGTTTACAGCCAGCAATTGCAAAATATTGCAATTGCAAGTTGTAGTATCACCTTGTTTTCTCTGTTTTTCAGGGATACTTGTCATGAACTTTTGGGCCATGTCCCTCTTCTGGCTGAGCCCAGTTTTGCTCAGTTCTCACAGGAAATTGGATTGGTATCACTTGGAGCCTCAGATGAAGCTGTTCAAAAGCTGGCCACTGTAAGTAGAAAATCCTGCCCAGTGCAATGTGTTCCAGTTGTATGGCAGGGTTTCTATCCATGTATCCCTCTTAGCTATCTCAGACATTTAAAAAGGGGGTATCTTTTTAGCAGAACAAAGTTGGAACATGGCCAATCCTGGTTATTTGGCTAGAGTTGGTCATTTGCCTCCAGCTCACTGGAGTGTTTATTCCAGGGTCATGGCAGATGGGCTTATGTACTGAGTGTGAATCAACCAAATTAATCTTCTAAAAGTACCACTGATTTCAGCAGGCTTAACTCTAGCTTTTCTGGACTGCTGGCTTTAGCTCAGGAGTAACTGTGATGGGGTGGAGAGGAGAAAAAAGTTAAGATGGCAGACAATCCTGTGATTGAAGCCCTGACCCACTGCATATATGCATTGAAGCGGTGATACTCCACCATCTTGGCCTTTTGCCCCCAATCCCCTATCCCTGGATACCATTGCTTGTTTTCTGTAAAGAAACTGAAAATGAATCTGGCTTAGGA
>NW_015388999.1:62985-94045 GCF_001527695.2 Protobothrops mucrosquamatus
AGAAAGAAAGAAAGAAAGACTGCAATTTTGTATATTCCTATCTCCTGGGCTATAGGGAAAAAGTGGCTATTGTTTCAAAGGAAGGTCTACCTTTTCATGGATTCATCAGTAAATTTGAGGTCGAGGGGAAACCTAGCTTTTTAGTGCTCCACTGTGAATGTAAGGGGGAAAAACACTGTGGAAGGAAGAGTGACCAGTGATCATTAAACAGAGGAGAGATGGCATTCCTACTACCATGAACAATAGACAATTTGACTGGAGGTGTTTGCCTGTAATAAAGTGAAGTTCAGCAGGCAACTTGAACAGAATCACTTCAAGTGGCACAAATCAATGCACAATACTTTTGTTACATAACAGAAAAAGATGGAAGGTGGTTGCCTTCCCAGTGAGCCTTCCCAGTGCAGGTGGAGGACAATATCATGCATTCCTGCCATTGAGCAATGATCAGTTTACTGTATTGATACTGGAGCTAGCTGTTCTTGTGGATTAAGCCACCCATCTCCTTGGAAGAGAGGTTGTCAGTGAAGCTTAAAGGACTAATACCTTAATAAACTGCCCAAATATTTTTCTTTTCGTGAAAACCACAAAATGGCTCCTTCCAAAGAGGTAGATTTGTTCATTCAACAGCACTTTGATAATATCTCATTTTGTTTTCCATCTTACAAAAAGAAAAAAAAAACATTTATCAAATGCAGTTCAGCTAAATTTGTTTCTGATCATTTCCTTTAAATTTGCCACAACAGAAGATTGCTGGAATCTGTGTCGTGAGCTGGAGAATATAAATAAATCTGCCTTTTAAATTAATTATTTAATTTAAATAGTACTGAAATGATACTTTGCTGTTCCTTCAGGAGCTCAACACAGCATACATAAGGGTCTCTCATCCCATTCCACTACCCCAAATGAAACTGTGAAATAAATAGAACTGTAAGAAAGTGATTGATCCCAAGTCATTTGGTAACTTTGCGTGGCAGAGGATGATCCTGAACCTGAGTCATCTTGATCCTCGTTCAACATCTTACCATAGTACCATGTCTTTAATAACAGTACACGAACTGGGAAACGAGGCAGCAGTACTTGCCTTCTGGAAGGATAGAAATTCCACTATTTTTTTTCCTCTAAACTGAATACTGCATTTTCAAAAAAGGTTAATGGCAATCTAGAAACTTTATGCACTTTAGAAAAAAAAATTGAGTTGCTTTCCTTTTGTGTTTGGCTAAGGAAGATAAGCCATCTGCCCTAGGAAAACCTCTGAAGGGATCTTCTATTTTTCATTCATGCAAGGGAACCTAACCCTACAGTGGTACACTGCTACTATTTCTCAGAGTGGTTCTCACATTTTTGTAACTCTGAGATCATCTAACCATCTTGGCCATGTTGACTGAGGTATTATTGTCACTGAAGGCTGAGCCCACAGCACATTCTAGGCTAAAATGTTCTTGACTAGAATTCAGCTTAGTTACCGGTAATTATGTAAATCCAGACAATTTGGGTTTACTATTGTTCAGTTAGCCATGAGATGGTGTGTTGCATGGACACAGCTGATATATCTGGAAACATTGGAGAAATGGTTTTTACTTTCCACCAAGACCATATGAACACTCAGTGTTTATGCTTTATTCACTGTGTGCATCTCTGTTAGAGAGCTACTACTTCTTCTCATTTAACTTTCTTCCTTCTCAGTGCTACTTTTTCACAGTGGAGTTTGGCTTATGCAAACAAGAAGGGCAACTGAGAGTCTATGGAGCTGGCTTGCTCTCTTCTATTAGTGAATTGAAGGTAAGCCCCCAAATCACCTTCAAAAATACTGCCTGTAATTTAGTGTAATAGTTTTACAACTGTACACTCAAGTGGAACTTTTATTTATTCCATTTGGCTTCATTGTTCTTCTGCTTTAGACTTTCACTTGAATGGCTGTTGATGCCCCAAACAGCTTCAAGAAAATCTGTCATTGGTTATCTTCTCAGTGAGGGATATGATATGGTGTTTGTTTATGTGCTATCAAGTTAGTGTCAACTCTTTGTGACCACAACTCTCATGAAATAGAGCCAAGGATCATGTTGGAGATGACCAGGCTGAGCCTGAGGGAGGAGGTCAAGCGTGTCATCAGTTTGAGGTCCCTTTGTGCCCAAAACAGCTCTAAATCCAGCCCTCCTTGAATTCCATTGACTCATATCTACTAGTTTGCCTTGATCGTTAGTAGTTCTGATTCTTGTAACGAGCTAGCATGGAATAAGTTGTACTCATCTGAACAGACCTTGGGGTCCTGATTTCTTGCACCTGATAGATCACCGAATATAACATTCATGGGTTCCAATGTAATATGTTCTAGCATGATATTTTACCCCATAAAATATTGTTTATTTAAAGCAAGTTTGGCAGAAGGAAACTTGGGTTAACAAGAATCTAATGTATCCAGCAATGTCATTCAACTTGTCCAGAAATATACAACAGAAATATACAATAAAGTCCCTGAGCAACACGAAGCCCTCAAAAGATTTCAGTGTGACCCACAAAAATTCCCAAAATGTGTTACCAAAGAACCATCTTGAATGTGACAGATAAAGAGGGATTATGACTATCAGTAGAATTAACTCTACTTCGTTGTAATTACATATAACTGAAGTGAATTTTAGTTTTCATCTTAGCACCACTTACTAGTTGGCTGACTCAGAGGTCAAGGGTGACTCTTTATAGAACAAGACAGATTCTTAAGAATTACAGTGAGTAACTGTAAATAAAATAAGAACAAACAAAAATCATTAAAAGTTAAAGTCCAAGTACAATGTCATGTTATAATTTTAGGTTATTAGCTATCTCAATAGATTCTTCAGTACGGATGTCTCTAAAATATGCACATTTCAATCTTTTCTATTTTGGTATTTCTGATAACCAGCATGCGCTCTCCGGAAATGCCAAAGTCAAGCCTTTTGAACCTAGTGTCACCTGCAAGCAAGAATGCATGATTACTACCTTCCAGGAAGTTTACTTTATTTCTGAAAGCTTTGAAGATGCAAAAGAAAAGATGAGGTAATTTACTGTTTGCCACTGGGAAACCGAAAGGTGGCAGAGCAAAAGACATCTGAATATATTCTTAGTCCCACTCCCTGACCTTGGGGGAAAAAAATAACACTTTATCCCATTTAGGTTGGTGTTAGGTTACCAAAAGGCCTGATGCTCAAAAGTACAATATAAATGCTACTTGTAATACAATGCAGTGCTGCCTTGAGGTTTGCCTTTTCTGTTATATTTCGTATTATCAAGGACAAACACAGCCACACTGAAAAAAATGTCAAATATTTTAGATACTGTTATTTTCCTTTTTTCCAGCAAATTGGTCATAGACAAGGGTAATTTGCAGTTTTTCTGTGGTTTATGTAATAAACTATGATAGCTGGCTTCACCAAAAGGGAAAACTACAAGTCAAGCAAGCAAACAAAATTATGACTTATTTTGCTGTGTGATCTCAGCTTCTGCATCCATTTAACTTTCTCATTCATATCGTTTTTCCGGGATAATTAATTTTGGAGCGTCTCTGTGCTTTTTTAGTTATTTCTCTGGGTTTATCTTTTTCCAAGTTAGGACAAATTTATGGACTATTTCTCTCCTTTCTTGTCTCTTTCCTGGGACATTATTTCTGCACAGGTCACAATAGAGTAGGAAAATGTTGACTATAACTCCCATAACTTCTTGCCACTGGATCTATTAGTTGGGTTCGAAAACATCTGGAGGCGATTAGTTTATTTATTTCTGGTCCACCCTATCACAACTGCCATGCTTTTTACTCTTTGATGGCAATCATTCAATAGATTAGAAACAGTGGCAAGACAATTATTAAGCTATTTAAATGTTTAAAGTGCCACTATATAGACAATTAATTCTCTTTTTCCCCCCCATCTGAACAGAGAGTTTGCAAAGACAATCAAACGCCCATTTGGAGTGAATTACAATCCATATACCCAAAGTGTTCAGATCCTGAAAGATCCACGAAGTATTGCACATGTGGTGAATGAACTACGGCATGAACTGGACATTGTCAGTGAGGCCCTCAGCAAGATGGACAAGTAACTGGGAATCTAACCCGTCGAATAACCTTTCTGCATTCAGTAGCTGTGGATCCCACACATACACATTCTAGCAAGATAATACTGCTTTTGTGCTTCGTGCTGAATGCTTCTTTCCAAAATGATCAATGAAAGGAAAATGTTTTTGTTTAAATATAGTTTCTTGGAAGATTCATATCAATGTTTACATACCACTCTTTCCTCCTCTTTTCAGGTCCTTTCTCAATAATTTGAAAAGAAAGTAGAATAATTTATCTAGAAAAAATTATAGACTATATTATGAAATGCTACATTTAAAAGCTAATGGTCCATATAGCCCACTATTCTGTGCAACCAATGATGGCTAGTATTAGCTGCTATGGAAGGAGCAATAAAACCTTAAAACTATCTCAAGAAGCCTGTGTTCTGGTTTATCTCCCAACTTGTTTTTTTTTTAGTTGCAAAAACCACAGCTATAACCATATACACACTTATTAGTAGGAATCAGTTGAATACAATGGTATTATTGCATTCAATAATGTAATATTGCTTATCTCTGAGTATAAATAAGTACAGTACATTTGTTTCTGAGTAAGGACAGCATGTTCCATTTTGCCTATTACATTTCTATTTGAATAATATCAAATAGAATACAGCATTTATAATTTGGGAAGTTGTGATTGAATCTGAACATCATGCTAAGCCATAGTTTACTTAAACTCGACTTGCTGAACCATCCACAATTGGCTGAATTTACATATCATGCTCTCCCATCAGCAGGTACCTAGGTGCAAAATGGGTACCTAAGAATCTATTTTGTATGACAGGATCTTGGCCTTTTTATTTTATGATTGCACAAGCCATCATGCCAACTATGTTGTGAATGGACAGGCCCTGCTTCCTGATTGCCCACAACATGCTTCCTCTAGTGCCCACAAGTCAAAATGTTGGAATTACTGCATGGCTTACAAACCACACATTAACTTGGTTCACACAGTACCTGAAACAAAAATCAAAGAAATCGTACAATGATTTAGTGAAAACTGTAAAATCAATAGGGATATGTGTTGACTTATCCCATTATATCTTTATTTGGTTATCAAATTTAGTTGCAGATATAAAGGATGAAGATAGAAAGCTGATATTACCTATGTATACACTCTGATACCATTTGGTTACACTAGTATTACACATCAGACCAAAGAGCCTAGCTGTTCAGTGAAAGTTGCAATTTTTAATCAGACCATTTTGTCTTGAGCAGAATTTTAGTAAGTTTATTGTAATTATATTCCAGTTTCATAAACCTTGTATCCCACCTTTTATTATTTTTACAAATAACTCAAGACAATAAGCATATTCAACATACCTTTCTCCTCCTATTTTCCCCACAACCCTGTGAGGTGGATTGGGTTAGGAGAAAGTGACTGGCCCAAACTCACCAATACTAATTCAGAAGACATGAATAATTCTGATCAACAGAAAGCCTGTGCATACAATATGGCACCTTTTTTTTTACATAGTTTTGAGTGAATACATATCATATTGGGTCATGGAAATAACTCACACATTTGTTGGCTGCTACAAGATTTTGCAGAGTGTTAACTATATATTGATGTGAGTGAACCTTTAGGAGCATTTAGAATAGAGGTCTTCAAACTTGGCTCTTTTACGACTTGTGGACTTCAACTCCCAGAATTCCACAGCCAACATGCTTGGCATGCTGGCTGAGGAATTCTGGGAGTTGAAGTCCACAAGTCATAAAAGGGCCAAGTTTGAAGACCCCTGATTTAGAACCACCATAGTATAAGTGGCTAAGGTCCTAGAATAGAAGTGGGCAGACCCAGATTTTAGTACTCTTTTAGGTATGGAAACTTTTGTTAAACTTTTGGGCCAGCCAGTCTGTATTCTCCTTAATCAACATCAGGTTCTGTGACAGCCCATTTGCTATACAAAGCAATAGGGCCTTGTGAAATACTATTTGTAAAATGCACTTACGATGATAGCCAGAATATGTTTTTGCTTTTTTTCAACAAGTTTTACCAATCTCTAAAACTTAGTATTTCACTTCATCAGCTTAGTTATTTATATCAAAATTCATGAAAGTTTATGCGTTTTAATTGTTAGAAAAGATTCTGCAGACGTTTTCTGATTTTCTATTACCATAGACCAGACATGTCAAACTCGCGACATCATGTGACGTCGCGCAATGTATCGGGAGTTTTGCCATTGCCAGCAATGGGGTGGGCACGGCTTCCGCATGACGCATCTGGCCCACGGGCCAGCAATTTGACACCCCTGCCATAGACTAACACAACTCTCTGTCTGCACTATCATTTTTCATAAATTGTAGCTTCTGAAATGATAGAGCACAAAATGTCAGTGATGGACCTTCAAGTTGAAAAATGTTTTATTGTCAAAAAGTTGATTTCAGGAGAACCTTCCTGGTGAGATTTTTTAGCTAGTCTTGCTCATCATGAATATGTCAGGCAACAGAGGTATCATGGATGCCATAAAGTTGAACTACTGATGGATGTTGAATCAGGTGGAAGTTAGGACAAGTGAAAATGAAATAAACCAGAGATTATGTCAACATGTGTATTTGTTTTAGCTTCTTTCCTCTTTATAGTGCAGAGGCAAATCAAGACCATGTTGTTACGACAGCCTTGCAGTGAGATGGGCGGCAAACCAATTTTAAAAAATAAGTAAAAATAAATAACTATTATAGTATCTGGTCAGTCCCTCTGACCAAAGCAGACTAGACTTATTTAGAACCATATTGACTTGTGATATCTTCAACCAAACCAGAGATTCCCAATACTGTAACAAATAAGCCAAATAAATATACCTTTTCTATGAGGATGACTTGCATGCTGCAATTGTAAAACCATCTGTAATTCAAATGCCTCAGATCACTTTTATTCAGAGTTGTTTTAAGACCAGTGGGCACATTAGAAAATAGATAGTCCTTGGTTAATGACTGCCCCATTTAGCAACTGTTCAAACTTATGACAGCTTTAGGACTGGTCCTTGATTTTATCACAGTGCTATTTGCAAGCTTCACAGCTGGCTTCTGATAAGCAAAATCAAGGGGAGAAGCCAGAAGTAAGTCATGGCTGTAGGATGGTCTGAACTTAACCACTGAAGAGGAACTGAGATCAAAAGTGCAGCATATCATATGTAGTCATATTACCTCAATGACCACATTGTTTGTTATTTAATGAAGATGAATTGTTGTTTAAAGAAGATGTTTCACCAATTGTGGTCATTACGTGAGGCCAACCAGTATATTCCTGTGTGAAGATTTTTTTCACATCTACATCATTTCATTTATGTGTAATATGGGAAACAACACCAAATCCCAGGGCTGGGAAGCAAAAAAGCTACAATAAACTAGTTCCATACTGTTACGAAGAGACATGGATGTGCCCACCAGGAATCATGCCGGTGGTGTAGTGTAGTGGTTAGAATGCAGTACTGCAGGCTACCTCACTGCTCACTCCAGGAGTTCGATCCTGAGCAGCTCAAGGTTGACTTCCATCTGAGGTCGGTAAAATGAGAACCCAGATTGTTGGGAGCAATATGTTGACTCTGTAAACTGCTTAGAGAGGGGTGTAAAGCACTGTGAAGCGGTATATAAGAATCAGAATAACAGTTGGAAAGGACCTTGTAGGTCAGGCATGTCAAAACGTGCAACGTCACATGACATATCGGAGCTTTTTCACCATTGCTGGCAACGGGGTGGGTGCGGCTGCGGTATGATGAAACCGGCCCGTGGGCCGGCAGTTTGACACCCCTGTTGTAGGTCATCCAGTCCAACCTCTCCCCCCACAAGCAGGAGACCCTACACCATTTCTGACAGATGGCAGTCCAGTCTCTTCTTGAAAGCTTCCAGTGATGAAACTCGCATAACATCTGAAGGCAAACTGTTCCATTAGTTGATTGTTCACAGTCAGAAAATTTCTCCTTATTTCTAGGTTGAATCTCTAGATCATTTTCCATCCGTTATTCCTTGTCTGGCCTTCAGGTGCTTTGGAAAATAGGTTGACCCCCTCCTCTCTGTGACAGCCCCTCATATATTGGAACACTGCTATCCCCCTGGTCCTTCTCTTTGCTAGACTAGCCATGCCCAGTTCTGTAGCCGTTCCTTCATATGTTTTAGCCTCCAGTCCCCTAATCATCTTTGTTGCTCTTATATATAAGTCTTATATAAGTCTAAGTGCTATAGCTCCACTCAAAGGAGGCTTAGTCTTACACCCCCCCACTTGTCTTACACACACATACACACACACACACACAGTGCTTTTTTTCTAAAAAAAAAGTTGCCGGAATTCACACATGTCATACAACCCACCTTGCCTACCCTACAAGGTTCCATCCAAAAAAGGTGCCGGAACTCCGTTCTGGGCGTTCAAAGAGAAAAAAAGCCCTCCACACACAAAACAAAACAACTCCTTTGGCAAGTCTTGTCCGCGTATTCCTGGGTTCACGCTCAGCCCTCCTGTCACGGGTTCGCATCGCCACATCTTTTACACAGCTCCAAGCCAAAGCTGCAAAAACCGAATGGGAAACGAGCACTGCATTGGCCGTAGTCCTCTCTCTCTACCTGCCCGGCTGGCAAACCTCCAGCCTTCGGTTTGAATATATCGTAAAACTGCTCGCTCGCAAGCAATCGCAGCGAGAAGCCGGGAAAGGCGGACTTTATTGGCCTCCGCCAGCGCTTCCGCAAGTGGGTTCCGCCTTCTTCGGCGACTCCTATGGCCGTCGCCCGCCAGGACGCCACACGGGCGCTGCTCGCTTGGGTAGGTCCCCGTTAGCGGTGCTCAGAGGGCGGAAGGAAGTGGCCTTCCTTACGGGCCCGGGGAGGAAGAAAAAGGGCCTATCGTGGGTCAGGCTACGGCCGAGGAGGAAAGGGGCGGACTTCGTCTTTGCAAGTGGAAAATTTCCCGCGTTTTGCAGACCGTTGTTGTGTTTGCAAACCAAGCGTTTGAAATGTATTTGTCATCACGCAGCAAGACGGTAGTGGCGGTGATTAGTATTTTTACACCCCCTCCCGCCCCCAATTCCCTTTCAGCCATCAGTGAAACTAGCAGGATCTTGTTAAAATTATATCTTCGGAAGAATTAGCTGTCGATTAGCTCTGGCTGGGGTTGAAACTAGACGGGAAACACCTGCGGCTATGAATACTTTACCCGACAGGCAAGCAAGCAAAGAAGCGGCTCTTGTCACGCGTAATGCCTTTGAATCAGGGGTAGGCAACCTTGGCTCTTTTATGACTCGTGGACTTCAACTCCCAGAATTCCTGAGCCAGCATGGCTGGCTCAGGAATTCTGGGAGTTGAAGTCCACGAGTCATAAAAGAGCCAAGGTTGCTTACCCCTGTGGATCCAGACACCCATCATATCACAATCCGAATTAACAAGCCCTTTAACGTCTCCGCTATCGGGCGCTTTCGAAAGGCGCTGAGCTCCGTTCACAACGCGTTCAGCAGCGCTGCCCGGAAGATTGAATTGTTCGTATAGTTGCAATGGCAGCAGTTTAAGAGCGTCGCCGAAGAGTTATCTCGCCTTCAAATTCTTTCAAGACTTCATACTCTTAAAAGGGAAGTTAAAAGTCTCTGTTAAGGCTTTCCCCTCATTTGGGGAGAAAGTCTGGATATTCCAGTCTTGCCGTGAGTGGAGCTTTGGCATTTGCTGCTCCCTGCTGGCCAGTGGTTCTTACTTGATTAGCCGGTTAGTCGTGGCTGCTTTGTGAGGAGCGTTACAGAAAACAGCATAAAATCTAAATTAATGAGCACCCAGTAGGATAAAAACCTGTAAGTCAAGAGTCACAGTTAAACTGGATAAACTTAATTCTGAATCAATGCTAACTTATTAGGTTCATGCTGGAACTCCTCTGTTGGAATTTGCTGCATCCAGGATTAGCCACCTAATAGCTGAATATTCTAGCAGTGTAAAAAATACAGGTAGTCCTCAATTTACAACAGTTCATTTAGTGACTGTTCAAAGTTATAACAGCACTGGGAAAAGTGACTTTTGACTGTTTTTCACACTTAACGACCATTGCAGTATGATCACATGATCAAAATTCAGACACTTGGCAACTGACTCATATTTATAGCAGTTGCAGTGTCCCTGGGTCATGTGATCACAATTTGTGACCTTCTGACAAGCAAAGTCAATGGGGCAGCTAGATTCACTTAACCCTGTTACTAACTTAACAACTGCAGTGATTCACTTAACAACTATGGTAAGAAAGTTTGTATAATGGGGTAAAACTCAGTTAACAAATTCCTCAGTTAACAACAGCAATTTTGGATTCAACCATGGTCTAAGTCGAAGACTACCTGTATTGAATCAGAATCAGCTGGAAGGAACCTTGGAGGTCTTCTAGTCCAACCCCCTGCTCAGGCAGGAGACCCTATACCATTTCAGACAGGTGGCTGTTCAGTCTTTTCTTAAAAACCTTCAGTGATGGAGCACACACAACTTCTGAAGGCAAGCTGTTCCACTGGTTAATTGTCCTCACTGTTAGGAAGTTTCTTCTTAATTCCAGGTTGCTTCTCTCCTTGATTACTTTCCATCCATTGTTTCTTGTCTTGCCTTCTGGTGCTTTGGAAAATAAGTTGATCCCTCTTCTTTATGACAGCTCTCCAATACTGGAACACTGCTATTGGAAAAATTGTATCCATATATTCTTTTGAGCAATGACAGTCTTGTTCCTTCTCTGATGCATGAATAAAGGCATTTCTGGCCGATAGCTTATATTACGGTTTGGGACTAGGATATTATGTACACCTGTGGGAGCTTTCTAGCTTCACCTAAAAAGGCATAATTTTCATGCACCATAGGAATGAGACTTCTCAGCCCACAGAAAGCATCCCCCCTCTCCCCTCCCCACCCCAACATTAGGCTGACTGCCAGTCTGTCAATTGTTTGGACTGACAAGGTTGTTTCAACTGGTTTCATAACAATCTTGTTTCACAGTAAATGAGAGGAGGTAGTCTAGTGTTGTACCTACTCTTATGGAGGATGTGGGTTCTCCATCACTCGAGATACTTAAGAAGAGTTTGAACAGCCCTCTTTCATGGATAATTTCATTGGTTTCCCTGAACGTTGCAGAGGACTAGATGTAGATAATCCTTGTATTAGTTTCCAACTCTATGACTCCATATTATAACTTAGTTGTTCAAAAAGACAAATAAAATGTTCCCAGCTGTGGTATGTGTTTGATGTTTATTCCTATGACTAAAAGATTCATGTAACTGGCCTTTTATCTCTAATCGGAGAGGGATTTGTAAATTGCTCAAAATCTTTGTGGATTGGTGTGGCAGGTAAGCTTAAATAAATAAACTAATAACATTGGAAGAGGAGCATGTGAAAATCTTTGATACTATGACTGATATTATACGATGGAGTTCCTGAGGAGATATTTATTTATGATATATAAAATATTCTTATAGGATTTTTTTAATTTAAAATTGCTCTGAAAGTAGAAAGAATTATAATGTAAATGATGCAATTAACAGAAATATTGGAAAGGAGAAAGATAAAAAGCAATATTACTTTTCTTAAATTTACATTATTATAATAACCAACTTGGAGAAGGGCATATTTCAGCTCTTAATATCTCCAGGTATGGCTGACAAATTCTCTTCTATAATTGGGTGCTGTCTAACAAAATGAAATTCAATGGTGAAAAAAGGTTCTACATTTAGGCAAGAAAAACGAAATGCACAGGTATAGTATAGGGGGTACCTTGCTCAATAGTAGCAACTGTGAGAGGGATCTCGGAGTCCTAGTGGACAATCACTTAAATATGAGCCAACAGTGTGCTGCAGCTGCCAAAAAAGCCAACACAGTGCTGGGCTGCATTAACAGAGGGATAGAATCAAGATCACATGAAGTGTTAATACCACTTTACAATGCCTTGGTAAGGCCACACTTGGAATACTGCATCCAGTTTTGGTCACGATGTAAAAAAGATGTTGAGACTCTAGAAAGAGTACAGAGAAGAGCAACAAAGATGATTAGGGGACTGGAGGCTAAAACATATAAGGAACGGTTGCTGGAATTGGGTATGTCTAGTTTAAAGAAGAGAAGGACGAGGGGGGACATGATAGCAGTGTTCCAATATCTCAGGGGTTGCCACAAAGGAGAGGGAGTCAAGCTATTCTCCAAAGCGCCTGAAGGCAGGACGAGAAGCAATGGATGGAAACTAACCAAAGAGAGAAGCAACCTAGAACTAAGGAGAAATTTCCTGACAGTTAGAACATTTAATCAGTGGAACAACCTGCCTCCAGAAGCTGTGAATGCTCCAACACTGGAAGTTTTTAAGAAGAGACTGGACAGCCATTTGTCTGAAATGGTATAGAGTTTTCTGCCTGAGCAGGGGGTTGGACTAGATGACATCCAAGGTCCCTTCCAACTATTATTATTATTATTGTTGTTGTCATTTCAGCCTTTTTCTGTATGAGTCCTGATAAACATATAGTTAGCCTTTTCTAAATTCCCTTGGTGCCATCTGCTGTTTTGTAATCTAAGTATAATAGTCCTCTCTGCTGCCAGGCATTGTTGACAAAATTGAACTCAGTGTAAGCTTTACCAATTTCTAGTACATATGTTTTAAAAGATTATATTTTCAATAATAAACTAGTAAATGTAAAACATCAATAAAGAGCTGTGTGTGTGATGGGTAGAATGTTGTGTTCAATATCTATAGGCTTTCGTTTGAATTCTCAACTGGCAAAGATGATCTCTGAATGACCATGAATTGACAGATTGTCTGGAAAGGGCTATTACAAGCACCAACATTAAGTAATTCCTAAAAACACCATATCGTTCAATGTATGATGTATTTGTCTATAAGATACAAATAGATAGTATCTTGGGTATCTCTGAATTAATCAAAATTTAAATAAATAAGTCTATTTCCTCCCCTCCCTTACTTTTTTTCAGGGAGCAAACAGTTATGGACAACTTGGCCTTGGTCATAAAAATGATCTGCTGCTGCCGAAAGCTGTGAAGTCATTTATCTTTAATCAGAATTGTATCAAAAGCATTACTGGTGGTGGAGGTCATTCTGCTATCCTTACTGGTAAAAATCCAACTATAATATTTCCTTGTTTATTGTGAAGTTTAGCTCTGGGCAGATTGTAGATCCTTCCATGATCAGTCAGAACCCCTAGCTACATTTCCGTTTTTGTATGATGTTTATGGATCCAGGATTTCCCCCTATATACATAATATAACAAACTGAAATATATATGCTGTTGCATGGAGAAAAGGAAATTAAAGCTATGATGCTGCTCCATATTGCTATCTTCAACATTTTTTATCAAGCCCTTCAAAGAAAATCAAACTTGGGAAACAAGAACCACTTGGGTTGGAAAGATCTTTATTTCAAATAGTAATGTGGCCAAATCTTAAAAATCTGTCAAAACAATTCTCCAGTTCAACTTATACCTAGCATAATTAAGATGGAATTAGCTTGAGTCTCTTTCGGGCATTACCTCCACCTTCAATGGAGTCTGTAATCTTCTGAAACAGCCCTGTTACTTCCTATAAAAGGCTTCATCCTCCATGTTCCTAGGGTTTGTTAGATATTGTGTCACACTTGTCATCATCTTTAACCCATTCTTCCTCAAGGAGTCACACCATGCTGAACAAGATAGTAAAAACTTGAACATAGCAATTACAGAACAATAAATGATAACACTACTTTTCCTAAAACAAAACAATAAAAATAGAAAGAATCCAAGCTGAGATCACTTCATTTCGAAGAGGCAGTACAAAAGCAGTTTTGTCCTAAAGCAGATGTTATTCTGCAAATGAACAGGCATGATTTTAAGGAAAACAGTTCCAATAAATTCTCTTCAGGAGATGTGCTGCCACTAAGAAGCCAGCTCCCCAGTTACTCATATAGGTTGAGTGATATTGGTCTTTTTAAAGCACTTGATCCTATACCATTTAGCACTATGTACTTCTACAAGCTTATTAAATTGGGCCTGGTAGATCACAGCAACCAGCTAGTATATTTGTTTCCATTTTCTTGCTTCACTTAATAATCAGGCAACTGAATTCTATACCAGCTGTGACTTCTAGATGAGAAAGCTACATTGACATATTGCTGTAATCCAGTTCTAGATTATTGGGACTAGGGATGCTGAACCTAAGTTATCTGAGCCTAGACTGCTTGAATCTATGTAGAGTTGTAGTAGGACATAAGGCTTCCTTGCCATGGAGGCCATCTGTTCTTCAAGAATCAGCCTGGAAACCAAGAGAGCCCCCAGACTGTATATCTCTTCTGAGGGGTATACTTCCTTTTTCTAGAACAGGAACCTTTCCAGGTTTCAGGCTTGAGAACTCCTTTTCCACAGTATCTCCATTTTATCTGGATTTCATTTCAGTATACAGTATACACAGTATTGGCCATTATCCAATTCATCACAGTCTCCAGTCAACTGTCAAATATTTGAACACCTTCTCTCTTATACAGATCTCTGGATAACTATTTTCAAGAAGAATAGAACCAGGAGACACCACAATGCAAGGGCCATGAGATGAAATAAAATCTCCCCATTGTAATTAGCCAATGCAAGTCTTACAAATAGAAATGGAGTCACTGTGTAATGCAGAACCTCCAATTCCTGATCCACTGAAGCACTCCAGCAATATTCTGTGATTAATACTAGTAGAGGCCACTGAGAGATTTCCCAAAAAATTCCACATGGTTGCTCTCCCCTATGTCTCTATTGGTAATCGAGGTTTATTGAAGGCTTGAGTGATATCTAAACATGAAACCGGTCTCAATAGAATTAGATTTTAAATATTTTTGATAAGTTTTTGAACTGAGGAGAAATACAGTTTAGGGAATTTAGAAAAGCATGCATCCGGAATTGGATTGTGATAGATATTATTGTTTCAGTGTTGTTAAATGGGAAGTTTTATGCCAATGTTAGATGGGGCTGAAGAATATTTTAAAAATGAACCAACAACATACAATTACTTAAGAAATGATGATATGACTTCTCATTAATTATACCCTTAAAGAATCCATTTAGTAAGTACCCTAATGCTCCTACAACTGTTCTAGAAGAATTGACATAACAATCTAAAGAAGATGGTAACCTCAGAAAACTATGATAAAGAATGTGTATATTTAATGTTACATGTATTAACAGCAGCGAGAATTACATTTGCACAGCATTGGAAAAATGAAGAAATACCAGCTGAAGAAGAGATAATTAAGAAAATTTTGGACTGTGTGGAAATGGACAGGCTTACATTAAAAATGAAAGAGAAAGAAGATATAGAATACTTTCAAACATGGGATGTATTTTATCAATGGCTAGAAAAACGGATTAGAGAGTAGGAATTTAAGATGCATTATTATGTTAAATATGTGGACCCAGACAACACGTTGTTTACTAAGCACTAAAGATTTGTACTGTAATTATAAAAAAATTAATAACATATTAAAAAAAACAATCTAAAGAAGATGGTGATGCAAATGATCACTGATTCAGTGATTTAAATCATAAGCTATTCCAGTGAGTTCAATAATAAACACATTTGGGTTAAATCTGTATAGAAGTTAATTGAAGATTAGTTGCATAGGTATCTGTTTGAAGCTGGGATGATGTCAAATGATGTTATGTTCCTCATGACACCATTTCCATCATAATGAATTTGATGTCACATGCCCTACCATTTGCCATTTTTCCGCAAAACCCATCATCAGATGTGTTCATTTAATCACTTATGGTTTATCTGCATAGGCGCGACAAGACGTATGAATGTTACATGCATTTTCACCGCAGAGCCTGCATGCTTTAATTTGTAGGATAAAACATCCAAGTTGGGAATTCAGACAGCTATCTTAGATCTATCAAGTAGATTTTGTGTTAATATATCTGTATGTATGTATATGTACTTTGAGTAGTTTCTGGTTAGGTATTCTGATTGAGACTGGGAATCCAACAATACCTGAAAACCACAAATGCAATAATTTGTTACAGGGGAAAACAGCACTGAGAATTGTTACTATGAAAGTAGTTCCTAAATAACAATTGCTGGCATAATATGGTTAAATCTATTGAGTTATATGGTCCATTTGCCATAGATAAGTCTGATGCTATTTGTTTATTTCACAGATACTGGAGAGATCTTTTTCTGTGGCCAGAATAAAGATGGACAGTTGGGACTTGGTCATAATGAGGATGTGACGCATTTTACCTTATGTCCTTCTCTTTGTGGCTGTCCTATCGTGCAAGTTGCCTGTGGCTGGGATTTTACAATTGTACTTGCTGGTAAATCTGTCATAATTTATTGGACTTGTATGCCACCCAACTCTCAATGATTCTGGGCGGCTCACAACAATCAAACAAAGAATTTCAATAAAATAGTTAAATGTAAACTATAAAGCTGGCAAGCATGATGAAGTGATGGGTCTCACTGTCCCTGGGCAAAGGCTTGGATGAATATAGAAGCAAATCATTGCGTATAGTGAAAGACTTGGATCCTATGCGTGCCTCCAAGAGGTTACAAGATCTTCAGAATTGTGTATTGTGTATAAAAATTTAAAAATTAGCTATTATTGAATGTTTGGAAATGGGACCATTTTCAACTGAATTAAGCACAATAATTAAGAAAACGAGTTAGGCAGAAAGACTTTTGTACTCACTGTGTGGCCAGTGCTTATAGAGCTGCACAACTTAACAATAAAGTTCTAAAATAAAGCCAAATTAGTATTAAAACTCCCATTCGGTTACTTCCAATGAGCTATAGATGTAATTAATATTTGTTGAATTATATTGGCTTTTTAAAATAACAAGGATTAGGCTAGACAAAATATGGTGAGTTCTTAGAACAGTTATGCACAAAGTTAAAAAACAGTTCTGTCTTTACATTCATTCATTCATTCATTCATTCATTCATTCATTCATTCATTCACTTGCCAATGACTCTGGGCGACTTACAGAAGGTTAAAACGTGTTAAACTACCATTTCCTTATAAACGTAAATCTCTGAAACTACTCTGCAGCTAGGAGACTTCCTTTCAGTTCTGGTTTTCAGCTGTTTTGGTGGCTCTGTTTTTTATATGGTTCCTTTAACTCCAGTTTTTATTTCACTCTTGTTCATTCTTTTGTCTCCTGTAATTTATCCCTTTAATGTTCTAAAGTTCTTACACTGCATTTAAATCACGCTAGAAATAAGTAATGAATATACAGGTAGCCCTTGCTTAACAACGTGTTTTACAACCATTTGAAGTTACGATGGCCATGGAATGGGTGCTTTACAAGCACCTCCAGATGTTATAAATCAGACATGTCAAACACAAGGCCCTGGGGCCGGGTGCATCCCGCGAAATGGTTTCATGTGGCCCGCGAAGCCATCCTGGAAACAGTGAGGGAACGGCCCCCGCTGCCTTATTCCTGGGCCAGGTCAGCCGGGAGCCAATGTACAATTTTGTGGTGGCCATCTTGGCACTTGGCCCAGTGGACCATGCCTTGGCACTTGCCTGGGTCCCACCCCCTTCTGCAAGAGACCCTCAGATCTGTCCCACTCCTGCCCAGGCCCCCCATAGGCACCCTTGACGCGAATGATGTAGAACTGGCCACGCCCACCCAGCAGGCCACACCCACTCCATCCACGCCCACCCATTAGGCTGCACCCACTCTGGCCACACCCACCCAGCCCCCCCAGGGCAACCGCAATGCTGATGTGGCCCTCAGTGAAATTGAGTTTGACACCCCTGTTATAAATGGTTACGCCAGCACCTATGGTCATATGACATATCCGTTGCAGCCTTCCATGGTCATGCGACTGTGATTCTGCCAGTTTCTGGCAACAACAACACCCATTGAAATGAATAGCTTTGTTTGGTGACCATAGTATTTGCTTAACGACTGCTGTGTTCTCTTAATGATCATTGCAAAAAAGGCAGGAAATTTAAGTCAGGTCTTGTGGGTGCCTCAACTTATTACTGTAATAGTTTATGACCTAATTCCAAGCTCAATTATAGTTGTAAGTCAAGGACTACCAGTAGAGGTCATGAGGTTCAAGGAATGTCTATGATTACATGAATTGGAATCAATCATAGAGCTAGGCAAATAATAAGTATTGCATGGCATATTGCACTGAAAATTCATAATACTTTTGACTTGAGGTAGACAATAAAGGTGTTCAAAAGTGCTGCTCTGTCTTTCAGGAAATGGCCAAGTATTCTCCTGTGGATCTAATTCCTTTGGACAATTGGGAATTCCTGATATTTCAGGCAGATGCACTGTTCCTGCAATGATTAAGGTAAGAGGTCCTTGGTGCTTTTCCCACCAAAGCTTGTTAATCACCCCATCAGAGAGAAGAAGAAAAAGCAGTTTTGTAAAAATGAGATCGTTTGTTTTAGAAGTTGTTGCAAATTTTTGCTGTAGGTTTTGGGGATATTGTATCATGTCTTCATGCTTCCTGTTTGTAAAGCCATTTGAAAAATCAAGTATTTAAATCAATAAAATTAGTATCTTTTATGATATACATTTCCTTAAAAGTCTCTCCCAATCCTCTCACTTCTCTCATAGTCTTTACAGGATAAAGTAATAAATATTGCTGCTGGACTCAGGCATGCTGTTGCTGTGATTGGTGAGTTACACCTTTATGGTGAAATTAACAATAATAAAGATATAATACTGTGCCCGATCAGAAGAGTTTAATTTTGCAGCTGAAATTGCTCTGTGAATTTGCTAGAAAAGACACGAAGTATTTAAGAAATAATTCATTGATTCAATATTCAATGACAGGCTAATATAAATCAGGTATTTTATGGAATATATTCTGTGACGATTATTTAACTTTCATGGATCACTTAATCAAAGTGGTTTGGAAGACTTTTAAAAAGAATTTATAATTAGGATAATTTTGGTCTTTTACCTTCAGCCATTTGATCCATATAAATTGCTTAATAACTTTCATTCAATAAAGCCCTGGAAATCAATATTATATTGTTTCTTCTGGCATTAACTGGGATGGTATGGAACCCCATTCTAAAAATAGGTGCACAAAGTGCCTCTCACTGGTTGAAGGTGTAGCATATTAGGGAACTTGAAAATATTAGAGGTAGTCCCTGGGTTACAATCCTAATTGGGATATGAATGTATGTTACGCAGTGAAGTAGTTATTGAGTGAAACATCACACACTTAGCAACAGTAGTTCAGGCAGTTCTGATTGTGGTTGTTAGGTGACCTGCCAGTTTTCCCAGTGACTGTGCTTACCAGAAACCAGCAGAGAAAGTTTCCGATCTCATCCCCTATTCTGGGACAGCTTCCACCCTGATCAAAGCTATTCCCGTCTTGGTTCTTCCCAGCCCTGAGCCTTGATTCTTCACAGGCAAGGGATGCTTTCAAGGGAACACCGAGCCAGAAGAGGCTAATTTGATTTTATTGGTCTGAATGAATTGCATCTGCTTCAGCATCCCCACTGCCTATTTCCCACAACTCATCTGACCGTGGTGGCGCAGTGGTTAGAATGCAGTACTGCAGGCTACTTCTGCTGACTGTCAGCTGCCAGCAGTTCGTGAGTTCTATTCTCACTGGCTCAAGGTTGACTCAGCTTTCCATCTTCCGAGATTGGTAAAATGAGGATCCAGATTGTTGGGAGCAATATTCTGACTGTAAAACGCTTAGAGAGGGCTGTAAAGCACTGTGAAGCGGTATATAAGTCTAAGTGCTATTGCTATTTGTCGTTTTGACTGCCCTGTATAGCATGGCTGAGAGGAAGACATTGCTTCTATTCTGCTGTTGCCTTTCCTCTGCCACCATGACCCTCAGTGGACTTTCCTCCCTGTTTCCTCCTCCGTACTATTATTGTCTTCTTTTTCCTTCTTGGCATTGTCTTACCTCCCCTGCACTGGGCTTGCTGACACTGGCAAGCTCCAAGGCCTATTTGCTGGGATCAGAGATGGCAGTGAGGGGTGGAGCAGTGGCAAGGGGCAGGGGAAGGCCCACCACTGTCATGGGGCCTGAGGCTGATTGACGTTGATGAACCCAGCACAGGGGAGGTGAGGTGATGCTGAAGAAAAGGAGGAATAGAATAGAATAGAATAGAATAGAATAGAATAGAATAGAATAGAATAGAATAGAGCTGGAAGGGACCTTGGAGGTCTTCTAGTCTTCTAGTTCTTCTAGGAAGAAAAAGAAGATGGCAGCATTGAGGAGAACAAGGGAGAAGGTCCACTGGGGACGGTGGTGGCAGTAGGAAGATGGTGGTGGAATATAGCAGTGCTGAACAAATGATCGTAACCCAGGGACTGCGTGTACAGCTAAATTATGTTTTACATTTTATGTGCTAAATGCGAACTGTTAAGCTGCTATCAATAAGACACACTGATGTATTTCATCAAGCTATCAGGGGAATAGTTTTTAATCTTGACAATTTATTTTCCTTTTGTGTGAGCAGAAAATGGTTCTGTATTTCAATGGGGAATTGGTATGGCATCTCAAGCAAAGCGAATGTGCCAAGAAAAAAATATTCCTTCTTTCTTGAGGGCAAAGGAACCTTGCAAAGTACCAGGTTTGTTTTTTTTTAAAGCTATACATGGTATTGATGCATGTTTGGGGCTTTTGTGCACATATTCCGCCCAGAGCCATTTTGCAGAGTGAGATGGGCAGGATATAAATTTTTCAAAGCATATTAATATTTTCAAAATTAACAGCTGCATCATGATAGTGGCTGACATTTAACTTATAGCTGACAAAGATACCTAGCATTCATTTTTCTCTATTAAGGAGAGCAACACTTTAGACAGAGGTTCATATTTTGTCTCATATTGTGTTCTACACAATCTAAGACTTTGTTTTTCCTACAGGAAACCTGGGAATCTAGGCATTATAGTTCAAGGGAAGACATTCTCAAACCTCATTATTGCTATTCATTTTATTTTCAGTGGTTTTCACAATAGCAACATTTCTTTAGTTCAAACTCCTGTAGCAACTCAGGCTACCTAAGCCAAGTTGTGGTTCTTGAAAATTAATTTCATTTGTAAATGTATATGCTTGCATTTTTAAAGAATATTCAGCCATATCAAAAGTGACCCTTGATCTATTAAAATTTATTTGCGGTGTAGTAACCCAACATGACCTGTACAGCAATGATTTCTATATATCTCACACTTTTTACTTTTTAGCTTTAGTTTTGTTTGTGACCTTCTGCAACACAGAAAACCTCTGTGAAAGGAATTCTCTCTCTTTAACTCATGGCATAAATGGATTACTCTCCTAGGTTTTGAAAATGTCAAAGTGAGGAGTGTAGCTTCTGGCTCACATCATGTTGTGTCACTCACAGGTATGTTTCCTTGTCTGTACCTATTCCTTTGGCTTGGCTTAACCCAGTGTTTCTCAACCTTGACCATTTTAAGGCATGTGGACTTCAACTCCCAGAATTCCACAGCCAGCAATGCTGGCTGTGGAATTCTGGGAGTTGAAGTCCACATGCCTTAAAATGATCAAGGTTGAGAAACACTGGCTTAACCATACAAAACATTCTGTTTCTGATATTAGTTCAAGTTTCCTTAGGAGTGTCTGAGTGTATGATTTATGTGTTTCAGTCTTCAAAGCACCTATTTCCTTCTCCCATTTTGAAACACTAGCTCAAATGTCCTTCATATGGTTTATGTGACTTTGACTTGTGGATTTTTGTCTGTATTTTTGTTTGCTGTTTTCATGTTTCATCCTCATAAGCAGAACTGAACCACTTAGATAAGCTTGGAAGAAAATCCAAGAACTGAGAATAAGTGAAATGTATTGGAAAAAAAGTCAGGAAATTAAAACCCAAAGAATTTTGGCAACTGCTGAGAATAGATAGATTGATGTGGTGGTTAAAAGCACTAAGTTGGAAACTGGGAGACCTTAAGTTTCTAGTTCTGCTTAGTGATGAAGCCAGCTGAGTGATTTTGGCACAGTCACTTTCTCTCAGACTTGGGAAGAAGGCTGTGGCAAAATACTTTTGAAAAAACTCTTGCCAAGATTTGGTCAATAAAGACAAAGTGTAAACCTTGTATTTAATTTTTCTTTTCACTGTATCTAATAGGTCTTCTCAGCTCTATCTTTTGAGTGGCCTAGTTTGTTTTCGTCTGTCCTTTGTTAAGATTTGTTAAGATAAATGTTTTTTTTCTGATAATACAAAAACTTTTAGTCAGTATGTTTTTTTCCTTATGAAGAACTGACAAAGGAATATTTATTATGCTTGCATTGTGTGTATGTATTGTGCATTGATGTTGTCAAGGTTATGTGTTTGTATGTCCTGGATACACTTGTTTGCATGGGGATGATTTGGTTTCTATATTACAAATTTTGGAGAAATTTAATTTGCAACTATGGCAACTATGGCTAATTGCATGCAATGTGACTTATGCATCGTTTCTTGTGCTTTGGCATTTCTGAATTGTAGCTTCTTTTTAAAGTTAAGATATTTACTATTTCTGCATAGAGCAATGACATTTAATCACTATATCTGTGTCCTTAAGAAACAATACAGAAAATGTCTTCCTTGCTATTTTATTCTTTCTCTCTTTTTAAGATGATGGAGATTTATATGTTTGGGGAAACAATAAGCACAAGCAACTATTAAGCAAAGACTCTGTTGTTTTGGAACCTCAGAAGATTGAAGCTTACTATTTTAATGGGGAAAAAATTAGAAGAATTTGGAGTGGTTGGACACACTTGGTAGTACAATCAGGTATAATCTAAAAAGCTGTATCTAAAATACAACATCTATTTAATTGTATGGATCCTTAAAGGAATTTTAGACTAAGATGTGTGGAAGACATGGCAAGATACTGTGTCAGAAAAATGTTTGATTTTATTGTACTGATTGGTCCTCATGCTAAGCTGTAAATTAGTCTTTTGTGTTCCCTTTCTCCTCTTTCCTTCTCTGAGGTATTACAATATTATTCATCTTTGCAAAGATAATTACAACTTTGCTTTGCTATGCAAAATAAAATATATTATATGTCCAAATATATAAAATATATTCCCTAAATTAAAATATATTCTCAGTCCTACTGTTAGAAGTTTGTAACTCAGAATGCAACAGATGCCAACATCTTAGACTACAATTTCAGACAATGGTTTGATAGGAGAATAGCCATATATATACTACTAACACTCTTCTGTCTGTATGTAACCCTAACATTTAATTAATCTAAATGATGCATTATAAGACTTATGAGGATTTTATACTACTCTAATAGTAGGTCTAGAATTTTGTTCCTACTATGCCATCAATATTGGACAGAAATGCTATTCATTGTAGCTTTCCACAGTAGCTGTTTAATTTCTGGCTTAGATACAATATATAGTTTCTCTTTAAATAAGATACTATGGCTCCATTTCTTCATTAGTGAGATCATGAGTTCTGTAAGGGAAATAATAGTTTGATTGCATTGGGGCTTCAGTTTAGCAGACCAGACAAAGGTGAAATTGGCAAAAGTTTTGCAAATATCATTTATCCCATAAGTCAGGCCTCATGTTACTGGATCTTTTTCTTGCTTGCTTGCATGCCTTGTTGCTTCTAAGGATTTGGGAGTGAAAGCAATAGTGTGTAAAGCTCATTCTTGCAGTTTTATTAAGAGGAATTGCAGAATGTAAATCCAAAACTGAAAGTCACTCTTTTTATAATTGATATTTTTGTGAGAATGGGACTAGATTCTATAATGTTGCAGAGGTAAATTAGGTTATGTAAGAATCTCATTGAGATGGTTTGACTAAAGGAAGTTCTAAATATAGCAAAAATGTGTTGAAAAAGAAAAGAGATAACAAAGTCTTAAGTCTTTAAAAGGTGAGTCATCCTGGGTTCAGAATAACTGCCTTCCTCCTTATGCTGGTAGCCAATAACAAAGGGAGCCTTAATTAAGGGAGTTTATTTACCTTTGTGTTGTTCTGAATAAATCCACAGATCTGTTTGTTATGCATTTTTAAAATGGGAAAATAATTCTCAGTACATTAAAGATATACACATCCTTTCTTGTGAAAATGGATTAAAGGAAATGGAAAAAATGCTTACACTGTCATTTCCCCTCCCTGTCCAATTGCAGTTATACCAAAACCTAGAGAGGGGATATACCATAAAATTATAAGCTGAGCTGGGTAGCTCCAGATAGGTCCTGTGGCAAAAAGGAAAAATGTTGTCCCACCCAGTAGGCGTTTGTTGTGGATGGGGTCTTGCACTAAAAGCTTCTGAAAAACAGCTCTTTTCATGTGTAGTATTATAAAGGCACACTGCAATGTCTTAGAGAAGTAGTAAATAGGATTTATTTTGCTTGATGAATGTATCCTAGAAGACCTTTGTTGTTCTTGAGCAGTTTGGTTCTGTGTGAGCTGCTAGGTGAAATATGAAGAATCGGTGATCCAAGGTCTGTGGAAAGAAATGATAGATAAGTTAGTGCTGGCAAAATAACATGTGAAATCTTGGAAGACCTCATCATTTATTTTATGTCTTCTCTCCCATAACTGGCAATAGGATGTCAGAAAATACTAGGAAGATGGTTAATGAGCAAAATGATAAGTGGAGGGATGTGAGAGTTTTGAAAGGGTCAATCTTACATTTAGTGCCCTTTGTTTTTTTTAGTTGAAAAACCTTTAAAAGTAGTGTTGTCTTATGGTTAAAGTTTCAAATTAGGGAGACTCGGAGTCAAATTCTATCTAATCTAGAATTTTTATAAGGCCTAAAATATAAATAACCTTTGGTGAGATAAAAAAGTAATACATATTTTCAAGTACTTTTAAATAACTAGTCCATACATGAGATTGAAACCTGTCAATTTACTGGGACCGTATTACTCGATGCATCTTTGCCTTATTTATTCATTTGCTTGCTTGCTTACAGTAAAGGACTTATATTGCTGTGTTTTTCATGCAACAACTTCAGTAGTTTACAACAAACCATAAAACATAGTTAAAAAGAAAGGTACCCTTTCCCTCCAGGTACCAAACAAAGTAACCTTACACTCAATCCCCATCCTAGCCCAATGCTTGATAAAAGAGCCAGATCTTTATAGCTTTTTGGAAGGTTAAAAGAGGATAGAGCCCTTTGATCTCAATGGGAGGCTGTTTCAAAGAGCTGGGGCCATCACTGAGAAGGCATGGCTTTGTGGTTCCATCAGGTGGCAGTATTTAAGGAAGGGGATTTGGTGCATACCCATCCTATCTAACATAGTGGGATAAATAAATACCTTCAGGCAAAGGTGGTTCTGCAAGTAATCTGGCCTTGGAATTTTTTGCTCTGATAGAAGATGATATTGGGGTTAAGCATCCTTCACTTGCTTGCTGTGGTTTGTGCAATCCATTGTATAGGTTGTTGTGAAAGGATCAAATCAAAGATTTGCAGTGTAGGATATGGAGACAATGTGTAAGAGACTGGAATGTAGAATTAAACGTATTATCAGCTTAGATTCCTTATGTTGCCACAAACAGTCCATGTACAGCCCCCCTTTAATTCTATTGTCCATTATCTAACACCAATTTAGTGCTGACTGTTAGTTGAATAGATTCTTGGCTATAGGCTTGAATAAATATTCTGCGCTGCAACTTATAGACCTGATCCTTTGTGCAAGTATGGTATTCATTCCTTGGTACTTCCAAATTCTTTGCCTTGTTTATTTTTTATGTTTCTGAGTCATTCAATTAAAAAGAAAAGAAAAGTAGTATGCCACAAAGCAATACGTCAGCCTGAGGCATTATCTCTATTCCCAAAAATGCCTCTGAGCCCCATTTCTCATATGGACCAGAAGCATTTTTAGAAAATAACTGAAAAAAGAGAGGAGAGAAAGATTGATTTACAAACCCATGTGGACTTGAACATTTAGGTTTCTTGATGGTTTACATGCTGTTATAGCATGTAGTGCCTTATGATAGAAATGCTGTCTTACTTAGGAAGTTTATTATATTTTGAGTAACAATTCAAGCAAGCTGTTATTAGGACTATTCTGTGACTTTAGTCTGAATCTCAGAAGTGCTGCAAACATCTTAGGCCACATAAAATAGAGGATATGGGGCTGTCAAGGATTTCCTGAGTTCCTTTCAAATGCATTCATTAAACACGTTTAAACTCTCTATGTACTGACTTTCTAGCTATAATTGCTAACAGCATATAACTTGTAATTCAGGTCAGTTTTGTGGAATAGCTTGTAACTAATTTATTCTTTTGGTAGGACCTTTAGAAAGAGCATGGTATTTCTGTATTAAATGTAGGCCACAAAAGGTGTAAGTGTAAATAGTTCCTTTTTTACAGCTCTTGCCAAATACATGTGAATGTGCATTTTAGGTCAGTGGCAGAAAGGAGGTGAGATTTCTCACAGTAGTTTAATATTTTAAAAAATCCTTCCTTCCTTCCATCCTTCCTTCCTTCCTTCCTTCCTTCCTTCCTTCCTTCCTTCCTTCCTTCCTTCCTTCCTTCCTTCCTTCCATGTGATTTGCATGTGACTCTGGGCAGCATACACAATTAACAACATTTGACTCTTAAAACCAATTAAAGCAGTTTTGTACAAAAAAGAAAAGGCAAAGGAAAGTGCAACTTATTTTATGACCTAATTATTCCACAGTTCAGTGATTGTCTCTTTCTGTGTTACTACTGTTCCTGCTAAAATAATAATATCATTATCCAAAAATGTAACTGCTACTAAATTCCCCAAATACGTAATTGAATGCTGCACTTAACTGGCAAACTCTTACGGTGAGCAAAACTTAATTCTATTTTTTTTCTGGTATCTGTTGTTCTCCCTCTGGATATCTGTGGAGGGTAGATAGATCTCACACTGTGTTGTCCTCTTTGCATAGCGATCCTATGGTGTCCTTCATCATGAATGATTCTGGGACATGTATCTCTTCAGCCACTTGTAATAGTGTAATATGATCTTTCATTCCTAGCCACTATCTTTTTCCCCTCAAGTCTTCCTTTCTAGATCCTTAAGTCATTTCAGCCCTCCCCCCCCCCGTGATTGTATATGAAGCCCTTTATCTCTTCTTTTTTCAGATTCAAGTTATCAACCACAATTACAGTTTGTATGACTGAGCAGTAACCCAACAGGATGGCAGTCAATATTTACCTTCTCCATTCTGTCAGAGATGTTTGGATTTAAACTGCCATCTGTCTCCATACAACCTGGCTAATAAAAAGCAGCTGTAGTGGTTGGAATCCAAAAGAGAGTTTCAGGTTGTCCAAATTAATTTAGGAGAATAATACGTAATTAGTATTGCATAGTAAAAGGACTAAATAATTAAATAGTTTAGTATTATATAATACTTAGAATAATACTAAACATAGAATAATAATAAAAGTATTATCTTTGTATCATATTTTCTCAAATATTGAACCAGCACAGATAGTGACGACTTAACACTAGTGGCATGTGTATATAGAATTTAGTATGTCTCACTCTACTACAAAGTATATCTAATGAGTGACTGAGCACAGGCAGTAATTACAGTTAGATGTTCATCTGTATGCATGTATGTACGTATGTATGTATGTGCTTTATAACAATAAATATGGTGTCCAAAGTATTACTTAGTGTATTGAATTTTTCTGTTTATGATCATTGCTGCTGTCTCAAATAGCTTTATCAAAGGTTAAGCTGAATAAATTAATCTTGATTGTTTTTGATACCTTCAAGGTAAAATTTGCGAATTACGTCGCAAATGTTATGTTTTATGTCATCATATAAATCTTAAAGTATTCAGGGATGATAAGCTGAAGTTGTAGTGGTAGGAAAACTCAGCAGACACTGAAAACATAGAGGCAAAAAAAATACCTGGTCTAATTTAGACTTTTCATGCAGTGAGTAATAAGATAAAATGTACTGATTAGGTGATACAGAAAATCAACAAAGGACAGAGTTGAAGATGAAGTCCAACAACCTCTGAAAGAATATCAGCTCTTTTCCCATGTTCAGGTATAAGAACATTCTCTGATATTTTTGGGTCTTGAATATGCAGTGAAATATGAATTGAAAAATAATTGTGCAAAATTTTTGAATTAAGGTAGTATTCTGGTTGCGTTAGAGTTTAGTTAAATTTGGAACAAAGATTCTGATATTTGATAGTGATAGCTATCCTCTTGCAGGCACCATTAATACCTACTTTTAAATATTTCTGCATGTCCATGGAATCTCCAGAAATTGCTATCCCTTTTACTCTGAGTTGTAGCAGGTACTTTATATAAAACTTGAAATATATGAGAGTGTAAATCAAATCTGTAAGTGCTTAAAAAGAGCCTTGATTGTGCAGAAACCTCCTGTGAATACATGCAGAATCAAGCTTCAAGCCATGCTAGCTAACATGGGAGGTTTGGGGATTGAAAGGACACAGCCAACTTGCATAATTCTCTTCTTGAAGAAATCACCGGTTCAGAATGAAAGCTTGAAACAGGCTCTAATACATTCAGTATGCAATTAAATTGGCAGAATCCCTGATGCTGTGGATAAGATGTATAGACTCTTTTAGATAATATGGAGGGCAGAATTTGTGGCTGCAGCTAGTCACAATCCTCTTCTTAGCTATATGCATATTAAGAAAAAGGAGGATTCCCTTGAGATGCTTAATGATAGCATGTGTTCCAATATCTCAGAGGCTGCCACAAAGAAGAGGGAGTCAAGCTATTCTCCAAAGCGCCTGAGGGCAGGACAAGAAGCATCGGGTGGAAACTAACCAAAGAGAGAAGCAACCTAGAACTAAGGAGAAAGTTTGTGACAGTTAGAACAATTAACCAGTGGAACAACCTGCCTCCAGAAGCTGTGAATGCTCCAACACTGGAAGTTTTTAAGACGAGACTGGACAGCCATTTGTCCGAAATGGTATAGGGTTTCCTGCCTGAGCAGGGGGTTGGAGTAGATGGCGTCCAAGGTCCCTTCCAACTTTATCATCATCATCATCATCATCATCATCATCATCATCATCATCATCATCATTATTATTATTATTATTATTATTATTATTATTATTATTATTATTTATAAAAGGGACCAAAGCCCATGAGATAAAATAAACCATTCAATTCCTAATGTGACATGTAATAAAAGAATGATAATGGTACACTGTGAGACAAGATGAAGTAGCAATGGAGGTGGAAATAAAAACAATTGTAATATGCAAGCGCAAGCTATTAATTAGTGTAAATTAAGAATGGGTATTCGCCTTCTAAACATAAGAGGGGTTTCCGTTTATTGCTCAGGGAGCAGCTGCCTTGCTCATGGAATGGATTAATGCCAATGTAAGCTAAATAATAATAGCAAGGAACAATCATGTGTAACTAAGAAACCGTTCACAATATAAAATAAGAATACAGATAGAACCAACTTGCTTTGTAAATAGAACAACTCGCTTTCTTCATATAAAATCTCCTTAATAGTCATTTTTTTTGCCTGTGGTAGATTAAAGAATCTAAAATGTATTGGCCAACTATCGCCCGGTCTCCAACCTTCGCTTTGTGGCGAAGGTTGTTGAGAGTGTGGTTGCGCAGCAGTTTATTTATTTATTTATTTATTATTCGAATTTATATCCCGCCCTTCTCCTTGCGGACTCAGGGCGGCTGACAATCAATTAAAAACACCAATAACAGCACAAAATTTAAAATTAATTAAAATGAAATATTTAACTTGTCTAATTTAAAATATAATTAAAAACTCCTCTAAAAACCCCTCTTAAAAATTACCCTAGGCCAGNTTGCAGGCACCATTAATACCTACTTTTAATATTTCTACATGTCCATAAAATCTCCAGAAATATCCCTTTTACTCTGAGTTGTAGCAGGTACTTTATATAAAACTTGAAATGTATGAGAGTGTAAATCAAATCTGTAAGTGATTAAAAAGAGCCTTGATTGTGCAGAAACCTCCTGTGAATACATGCAGAATCAAGCTTCAAGCCATGCTAGCTAACATGGGAGGTTTGGGGATTGAAAGGACACAGCCAACTTGCATAATTCTCTTCTTCTTGAAGAAATCACCGGTTCAGAATGAAAGCTTGAAACAGGCTCTAATACATTCAGTATGCAATTAAATTGGCAGAATCCCTGATGCTGTGGATAAGATGTATAGACTCTTTTAGATAATATGGAGGGCAAAATTTGTGGCTGCAGCTAGTTACAATCCTCTTCTTAACTACGTATATGCATATTAAGAAAAAGGAGGATTCCCTTGAGATGCTTAATTATAAAAGGGACCAAAGCCCATGAGATAAAATAAACCATTCAATTCCTAATGTGAAATGTAATAAAAGAATGATAACGGTACACTGTGAAACAAGATGAAGTAGCAATGGAGGTGGAAATAAAAACAATTGTAATATGCAAGCACAAGCTATTAATCAGTGTAAATTAAGAATGGGTATTCGCCTTCTAAACATAAGAGGGGTTTCCGTTTATTGCTCAGGGAGCAGCTGCCTTGCTCATGGAATGGATTAATGCCAATGTAAGCTAAATAATAATAGCAAGGAACAATCATGTGCAATTAAGAAACCGTTCACAATATAAAATAAGAATACAGATAGAACCAACTTGCTTTGTAAATAGAACAACTCGCTTTCTTCATATAAAATCTCCTTAATAGTCATTTTTTTTGCCGGTGGTAGATTAAAGAATCTAAAATTAGTTTAATAATGGAAACAAAGCTAGGCTATCCAAGAGGTGATTTCACTAGTTCATATATCTTTAGTCAAATATAAATCATGTCTCAGGTCTTGTTCTTTTTAAGCTCTATTAAACTGGAAATCAAGATTTGACTTGTATTTGGAGAGCTGCAATTAATTTTGTTATGGAATTATGTCAGGTATGTTTATAATAAAATCACTAAAATTAGATTGCAGTCAGCATTTAGTTATTACTATTACAAGTTTCAAGGGAAAAGTTGTATCATGAATTTTAAATAGGACAAAGCTATGGCTAATGTGGCCGATGTGTGACTTCCAGGTGGAATTGAAAAAAATGTTAATTGAGTATTTCATCCATATGTAGGAGGGTTTCTTGACTCATTTCCTCTCA
>NW_015388999.1:94064-100948 GCF_001527695.2 Protobothrops mucrosquamatus
TCACACTCAACAAATCACCATCGTTGAATTCATAGAAACTCTACTAAGCCAAAACCATGCAATCCTATTAATATTTAGTGCTATTTATGAATCCATTGTGTGCAAAATATGTAAACTGAAGAGAAAGAAATGTTTAATGAAAAGGAAAGCTTAATGTGATGCATTCCAATCTTGTCCAGCTTAATAATTTTTATTATGGCTTTATCTAATTGCCAATTCAAGAACTAACACTGCAATTATGTCACTGATATCTAGAGACAGAGAAAGTCTTCACCTGGGGTAGAGGAGACTATGGTCAACTTGGAAGAAGTGAGATGCTGTGCGAAAGAGAGAGCCAGGACAGAAAGAGATCAACAGAGCATCATTTGAAAGAGTCCTCTTTTGCTCCTGCTACAGTGCCCAAACTCTCTGGTGCATCTGAGGTAAGGAAAAACTATGCCTTCTTTTCTTAATTTGAATGGTGCCTCTGGCACAAAGGGATGCTGTACTGTCTCAATCCATTGAATCAATATTGCATGCATTTACTTATTATATCTAATATTCTGCCAATTATTTAATTTGTGAAAACTGAAAGGCAATCCAAATGTGGTTCTCTATACTGCTCTTTCTAATAAATAGTTTGATTGCAGCTTTCCCTATACTTGCTTTTTTACAACACAGAAGTCTCTAATACACACTTTTGTAGATAATTCTTTGTAGAATATAGGTAAGCTATTTTGCACAAAATATTTGAATTGTGAAAGGCTGGCTTTAATAATCTCCATTCATTATTACCACCCTAATATGCTGGATTTCACACTAAAGTTAATTGTAGAAGTACTCTCTCTGAAAAACATCCAGGGAAAGAAAAGCCTCTTTTCTAATGAACAGAAATACAAATGTTCAGCAAGACATTTGCATGTGTTTGTGTTCTAAAAAGTGCTGAATTTTGTTTGAAGTCACTTGTTTGTTATTTTAGTATATTAATTACAACTATTCAGATACTCCTCGAGTTAAGGACCATTTGAAGTTACGACACCCCCCCTCCAAAAGGGTATCTCTGACTCAATTTCAAAATTACAGTCTCTGTCGTGCCCTTGTTTGTTCATCCTTATGATTGACTGCAGTCTCAGCATATTAGATAAACATTAGTTTAGAACAGTGGTTCTCAACCTTTTTAATGCCGCGACCCCCAACCGGTCATAAGTCGAGGACTAAACCGGTCGTAAGTCGAGGACTAAACCGGTCGTAAGTCGAGGACTACCCAACCGATCGTAAGTCAAGGACTTTCCCTGCCCGGGAGCGCCATGCATGCATGGTTCCGCCCCCTGCGCTGGCCGAGGCGTAGCTGGCAAGCGGCAGAGACGGAGCAGGCCGACCACCAGCTGGCCCAGCTCAAGGGAGGTAAGGCACCCGCCGGAAAAGGGGAAAAAAATGGCGGACAGCCTTGCTTGGCGACCCCCGTGAAATGATCGATCGACCCCAAATGGGGTCGCGACCCATAGGTTGAGAACCGCTGGTTTAGAAGACCCTGAATTTAGAAGACAACTGAATTTCATATGGACTTGATCAGAGTCAGTTTAACTGATGGCAGGTGTGTACTGACTACTATTTACCATCAGTTTGAATGTGATTCTGTTAATTCTGAACACTGTCACATCCCTACATAAAAGAGGGTATGAACACTTATGCAGCCACATCATTCTAGATTTTAATTGTTATTTTTCCATTATAAAAGATGTTTTTCAATTGAATTGTACAGTTTATATGTTATATTAAAGATGGGAAACATTCTGAAGTGATTTATCTTGGTACTATTTTTTTTTACATCTCAAAAACCTGGTATTTTAACAAGTGTATGTAGACTTTCTATATCCATTATGGACTTACGGAATTCTTCTTTTCACTATCAATGAAGAGAGAAACCTGACTTCCTTCTTAACAGACTCTTCATCACAACATAGCTTTAAAAACCCTTTCTGTTTGCTGAGAGCACAAACATGAAAAGGCATATGAAACAGATTTATGAAAGTGGCTTTCACTCATATAGACATAGCAGATCCTGTACTTTTCCACTGTCTTTTTTTTAACAAGTCAGAACTGTGGATGTGCTACAGTGAACTGCACTGCAGGCTGCAGCCCCCGATTGGCATGCTAGAAGCATCTTTAGCATACTGCTAAGTAGAGATTGGTAAGGAAACTGGGTCAGAAAACATGCTTACTGTACCTGCAAGAGACTGCGGAGTGTAACAGCATGGAAACAGGACCATCCACAGTATGGCACTGTCTTACTAAGTATAATGGGAAAAACTGCTAAGAGTTTGCCATAATGTGTTTTTTGGTGATTGCCAAGTGAATGTAGCAATGACAGTTTTGTATATATTTAGTTCAATGCCTTATGAAACACTAATCTATAATACTTTGAAGAATAGTCTCTCATTATTCTGTATGTAGCCAATAATACTTCTTATATAAATATGTAGGCAGGAAGTATGTTTGTATTGAGCATCACTATATATGTAGCACAACGATGAACTGGGTTAAGTCTCCAATTGTTGCAATAATGTATGAGGTGGATTTTAATCTAGACCAGACAACCTGTGACCCATTGTGTCATCCTTTCAGAGATTTTTCCATTTGCCACAGAGAAACAGAAAGATTACAGGGAAGCAAAAATATCAGTGGAAGCAGAAACAACTTCTGACTTCTTTTTTGCTTTCCCATTGAGTTTCCTTACTCACTGCTGGCAGTGAGCATGGAAAATCTTCCTCCCTTTAAATGTGTAATAAGCATTTTTTTTTGTTCAACCATACCATATGGCTTCTAGGCAATATGGGTAGTCCTCATTTAGCAACTGCTTTGTTAAGTGACTGTTTATTTTTTTTAACAATAATTTTAATAAGATTTACAAATATATAGATAAACACTAATACAAACTAAGGAAAATAAAAAAGGAAAGGAAAAAAGGAAAGTATGACATGAAAAGGACTCTCCCCGACAAGTATAAACATTTTCAATAACTTAACACCTTCTCTAGTATTTCAATACAAAATCCCTTCTTCCCATATCTCATCCTTTATTGACAATCAAATGATAAAAACTCATTCAGTCCCAATCAGTAAAAGTCTATTAAGAGCTAGCCAAAATGTTAACAAATACTTTTTAACTTTAATAAAAAAATACCCATTTTGTAATCTAAACCTATCACTTTCTCAAGGAAATAAAGCAAAAGAAATATCTTCCCATTTATAAACAGATTTTTAAAGCTTGTCATTCACCTGGCCCAAAAGAAATCCCATTAATAGCTACCAGGAACCACAGCATATATATTTTAACCCTGATCAAATAGATTCACTTTGCAGTCCTTCTGTTTACTTTTAAAAAGCTTGATTTTTAAGCCTGTCCAGTGGTATCCCACAAGCTGATTTCTTATCATTTTCTCTCTATCTCCTTTTAGGAACAATTTGAGTAATTTCTCTTTATCTCCTCTCAGAAACAGTTTCCTTTATTTCACACATTCCTTTTGTAAATCTTAAGATTTCCAAGTCACTCTTCTAATTTATTATTTCTATGTCTCCTTTAATTATAAAGACACCAGCTGATTCCATTTGTAAATCCATCCTGGCATCTTTTTCCATGTCATTTTTGTAATCCAGCATATTTTTAAAACACTAAATCCACATTCAAGTTAGTCTCAGTTTTAATCCAATAAAATCAAATTTGTTCTGTTATCTCCTGCTACGTACATCTTCAGAATTCTGAGGAGCTAAAACGGCAAAAAGCAGAGCCATGTTCAGTCTGCCATTGTTGTCCCTGGAAGTCTTGCAACCCTTCAAAATGATGACCGTAATGAAAAAAGTATTTTTATGAACAGTCCTTGCATTTACAACCTTTGCAGGTTTGCAAACTGAAGGAAAGCTGAAGTAAGATCATAAACACAGTTGTGATTTCACTTAAGAGCCGCTTCACTTAATGGCCAAGTTGCTGGTCCCAATTGTGGTTGCTAAAACAGTTGGATTGAGATGTCGGCTACAGAAATTAAATAAATACAAAAATAAAATAATAAAATAAATAAGATAATCAAAGACTGCCTGTATTGTAGCCTTTCTGTATGAGGCTGCTAACACCACAAATTACTGCTCTGAATTCACTCATGGTACGAGGAGGGGTTTGAGATACATTGAATGGATAGGGAAGGAAGATGGAAAGAAAGCTGGAACTCTTAGGAGAAGAAATTGTTCCTGGGGAAAGTAAAATGGAAATCCAGGCTTCTTCTCCTCTGAATTAAGACAGGATAGTTTTAGTTTGTGAGGACATCTAAATGACAGGGAAGATATTATAGAATGTTTTATTGCTTCTTTACAAGCTTCCAGGAGGCTAAAATGTTTGTTGGCTACTAACCTTTATTGATTTATTTTTTAAAGCTGTTAAGAATACAAACCGTTCCATAGGCCATTGCAGTGGTTAATCTGTTTGAAACAAAGCGTTAAAGCTTTAAGCTTTAAGCTTTTTGCTTTTGGTTTAGCTTAGTGAGGTTTGATAATTATCTTGGCCTATCAAAACAGAGGCCATTCATAGGCCGTGAATGCAGTTTCATTTTTTTCCTTTGATCTTTCAAGTAGTTCTTGTTTGAAAAGATATGCATCCATGCTTAGCTAACATTAAATATGCTATGACATTATTTATTAACTGAATAAACCAAGACAATATTGACAAATACAAATGTTGTTCTGTAGGTATCATATAACGACCCATAAACATATAATTTATTTATGCTATTTAGTAACAGAATTTTTAGCCCAGATGGACAGATTCCAGTTGATGTACAAAAACAACTTACACATGAAATATAACCAATTATCATTGTGAGTCTTTCATATAGATAGTACTAGTACCGAAGCATACTTTCATTAATTTATTTGTACAACGGAGAGTAAGACTGTCTGATTTAGCATGGTCCCTGGCATAGGCATTAAGGCATTCTTTTTTAAAGAGTATTTCCAATGAAATTTTGATGTTATTATTCTAGATCAGTGGTTCTTAAACAGTTTGATCCAATTATCCTTTTCCTGAACCCAAATAATGCCATTACCCCCACAAAAAAACAAACCCCAACAAACCAGACTTCGTTGCATTACACAAGTATCTTAATGGCAACAGTCACAAACTGGGTCCTTTACTCAGAATTCAGAAGCAATTACAAATTCCTCCATTATTCCTTGGATATGCCCAAACTACTCCCTTGCAAAGTTGTCCATTTGTGTATGTGCAGTATTATGTTTACTGATAAAAAGTTAGAAAGGAGACAATTTCTTGGACAAAAAATCCTGCCTTTCTTTGGATGATAAATCCAAACTTACCAGGCTGATGTTATTCTGGATTTGAATTAAACAGATGGATTGCTTCAGGAAGAAAATCTCTGCATCTATATGTATGTATGCAGCAGATAGTGCTACACAATCCTTATCTAGCCATTCCTCATAGGCTAATAACAATTTAATATAATCGTTTGATTATGTGCCATCATGTAGTTTTTGCCTCCTAGCATAGATTTTCTCCATGATGAGGTCTATGCAGATTCTCAGTCGTCCAGGTCATGATTGTCCCAAAGGTGCTTTTTCAAGAGGCAATTTTGTTTTTCCTTGAAGACGTTTCGCTTCTCATCCAAGAAACTTCTTCAGTTCTGAGTGAATGGTGGAGAATAGGAATATAAATCCTTCATTCAGTCAGAACTGAAGAAGCTTCTCGGATGAGAAGTAAAACATCTTCAAGGAAAAATAAAGAAAGTCCAGTTTCCTTTTGAATATCTCTAATTTATCCCTAATCTGTTTTTTTCAAGACTCCTCCAATTCCTTGCTACCGTAATTGAGTCCATCGACTTTGCTGCTTTTCTTTCCTTTCCTTCTACCTCTCCCAGTATCAGAACCTTTCCCAGGGAGCTGGGTTTTTGCATAATGTGTACAAAGCAAGATAATTTGAGCCTGGTCATTGTGCTTCAAATGAGAATGAATGAATGAATGAATGAATGAATGAATGAATGAATGAATGAACGAATCAAGTGAGCCATTGGTTTGTTTTCTTGGATATCCAAGGTACTCATTGGATTTTTCTCCAATTGTAATATAATTGTGTTTTTTTTTAAATGAAATCAACTTGATTCTGTAATCTGTACTTATTGAAACTATGCTGTTGAATTTGCAAGGGGAAACATTTTGATAACTTCTTTTATTTTCATTTGGTTTTTCATTTGTTGAAAAGCCCATTTCCAAGGGAAATTGAAGATTTCTTTTTCTGTTCTGTTCTCCTTTGGGAGTAAATAATTTTTCAATTCTTCCAAACTTATCTGGGTGGAGTGGGAAGCTGGTTTGGCCAATATATGAAATTTCAGCCATACTGCTTTACACTTAGAAGGTTATTTTTCCTGGTGTTTACTCAGAAGTAATCCCATCCTTGGGCTCTCTGCAATTTTTAAAGCTCACGATCAGCTTATCTGGATGCATTTCATCTTACCAGCGTTTGCACAATTTTATACTAGTTACCTTCCAGATAGAAGCTGGCTGTGACTTTGCATATCTTTGGAATAAACTATATAATTTTCGGCACTCTTGCAGTTTTAAAAGAATGAAGCTGCTGGGGAAAGGCATATATCAGTGGTGGCGAACCTATGGCACGGGGGCCAGAGGCGGCATTCGGAGCCCTCTCTGAGGCACACGTGCCATTGCCCCAGCCTTGCCCCCCCGTGACCCCCTCCTCACCAGCAGCCCCCCTGAAGGAGAGTCGCCCCACACGTGGCCCACACGGAGCAGCGCAGCCAAGAACATGGCAGCCAGGCAGCATAGACAAGACTCTGCCCTCACACCCCATCATGCAGTTGATGCTGCAGGGTGCGGGCAGAGGGTATGGCC
>NW_015388999.1:100960-105119 GCF_001527695.2 Protobothrops mucrosquamatus
GGGGGTGGGGCAGGGGGGTGGAGCGGGGGCCAATTTTGGGGCACTCAGTCTCTAAAAGGTTCGCCATCACTGGCCTATATGCATAAATGATTATCAGCTTTTTTGATCTCCTAGTTGCTTCATCTTTTGGGGGAAGGAGGCCTGAAAAACGAAGTGTTCCCTTGTCTTTTTGTAGGAGAATATTTTAACAGCCTGTAGGAAAGTGCTTGGAAAGAGTTCCGTGCGGGAGTGTTTCGAACAGACACTAGGTGTCAGCTGATTCATACAATGCTAGCCAATAATTGGTAAGAGGGTGAAGAGCTGTCCTGATACATTTTTGCTGTGACTCGGTTGCTATGGAAACTGCTGCTTTTGTACGTGTATTGTGTGTGCAACCCCTCCACCATATGGGTTCTGCTTCACAGACACTGCAGATTATGGAAACATGTTGCCACAATATAGCTCTTTAATGGTGTTGCTTGGATCGTGGAGAAACTATTCTTTTTGGTGGTTAAAAACAAAACCAAACAACCCTCCTCCGTGCCTCTTCTTCCTCCAATTTTCTGTAGGCTCAGCGCATCTGTTGGCAAGCCGGGTCTTGTAGGCACCAAAAGGCAGACCCCTGAAAAGAATGAATATTGCCATTTTTTGGGGGGGGGGGAGATCAAATTTGGCAACGGTGTTTCTGCTGTGAAAACAGTTAAAAGGATTTGAAGAAGCTTTGTGATGTCAGCCTGTCCTAGCCCAGAGCCCATTAAACCTCTTGGACTACACACCAAATCATCCTCAGTCTAGGGATGATGGGATCGTTATGAAACAGATTTGGAAAGCAACACTAGAAAGGCTGCTCAAAAATATAAATCTGCAGTGGGCTTTGAAGCATGACAATTCTGCTAAAATCTCACCATAACACATATTTATCTTTAAGCCTTATGTTAGCAATTACCGGTAATCAGACTAGCATGTTTTCATGAGAGGAAAGATATTATTTGACTTTTTTAAAAAAAGCCTGCTCATCTTTTAACCTTTTGCAATCAGGGGGATTTCTCAGTGGGGCGAGTATTTTCACATAGAATTAACTCATGTGCTTGAATGTGCTATAGCTCAGTAATCCTATTTTATCTGAAAGTAGCTATGATTTCTTCTAAGGTTTTTATCTAGGAAGACATTATTATTTTTTTTGTCTAAATACTGCAAAACTCTTGGCTGTTGCCCAGCTTTGTGCCAGTCTGGCTATCCAACGTCCATACTTTCTATTGAATAGGCTTGGTTTGAGCAGCTGTTTTGGTATAGGGTTTCCTGCTTGAGCAGGGGGTTGGACTAGATGACCTCCAAGGTCCCTTCCAACTTTATTATTATTATTATTAAGTCATGTAGCTTTCTATACATAATCTTTTTTATAATTCTAGTAAATCAAGTCATGGCCAGAATAATTATACCCATCCATTAGACAATCTTGCTTGTCCTAAAGAGAGAGAGAGGAAAGAAGTCAATAGGATGCTGTCAAAAGCAAAACCAAAACTTTTAAAGGTGTCATTGTATATACTATATTTAAAATAAGATTTGAAGCCAATAACTATAATTGCTGTAATAATTTAACAGTTGCTTTAGTATAAACTGTCTTTTGTCAACATGCTGTATGCAGATTTTCCATAGGATGACCTAAACATATAAGTTATGGGTCTCAGAAAATTGAATGACATGTAATAATATTTTAATTGTTTTATTCTATTCAAACAAGCTAACAATAACTAAGTCGCTTGGATAGTGAAATGGGTGACATATAAATTTAATAATAAAAATAAATAAACTGTGACTGTCTTAATAATATGAGCTAACATTACTATGATGTAATGTTAAATTGAAAAATGAAAGGAAAATGAAATATGATGTTACAAGCAAGACACTTTAAAAAATTGACCTAATTGTTCATTGGGTCCTTTCATGCTTTCTTATTTGGACTGGGCTGGGGAATCCAATGCTGTAAAAGGACGTGTAGATTTATCTTTCTATTATTGCAAGAACCAAAACCAGAGGTTTAGTCTTCCGAGCTTTCAGATACCTTGGACAGTTCTTTTAGAGGAATTGAAGAGACACACTATTGTAGAAAACTAGATTATTTTATTTTACTCATAGAAAAAACATTAAGAGTTTCACAATCTTGCAGCTGTAGGGCAGCTCACATCTAAATGTCTTATCTCCATCAGAATGGTTCTTGGCAGCTGAAAAAATATTAATGCTTCACATTCTTTCTTTCTGTGATGAAAATAAAATTTACTCCAGTTCTTGAATTGGTCATCTCTCTCTTGAATCCCTCTAAAATGCCTATCCCTGTGCAAGGTGAAAAAAGAAATGAAAATATTTTGGTGGTTATCCATAGACAGAGTAATAGAAAATTAGATAGCAAAGATGGATTGAGAAAAAAAAAAAACGAGAGCAAGGAAATGGAAAAAATAAACTACAGTGTCAAAGAAGGCTAAAGTTTATAATCTTTTGCTTGTAGCTCTAAGGAAAAAATATGTAGAACAAGCAAATGTCTTATTATGCTAGACATAAAGAGCTCAGCAGGTTCAGATGGAATAAGCATAGCAACAAAACTAAAAACAGGTTTAATCCCCTCAAGATGTTTTAAGTATTTTTTTCCCTTGTTTATGAATTTTCAGTTATCCAGGTCATGGTTCTCCCAAAGATACTTTTTCAAAAAGCAACTGGATTTGCTTTGTTTTTGCTTGAAAATGTTTTGCTTCCCATCCAAGAAGCCTTTTCAGTTCTGATTGAATGGTGGAGGATAGAAAAATTTCTATTTCTTGCAGTCATCTGATCATTATCACTTTTTCTGAGAGTTGTTGAGGTCAGGTGTGTGCCCTCAGGATCACTAGAATAGTGATTCCCCCCCCCCCTTCTGTCAGACAGTGAAAATTCCTCTGGATGCCATCAGGTGCTTTAATAAGAAAAATTGCAGAAAATCTAATAAAATCTTGATTATTCTCACAGCTCATCCTTCTCAATATAGATAACATTCTATGTTCTTTCACTGTCTTAATGTTGTCTGAAAGGGACAGAATATGGAGCACTTTCTTTTCATCCCTATCCATCAAATATTTTAGTGGCTTACATTCTTTTTGCAATGGATCATTTTTCAGTGCAAATCTGAAGAACTTCATAAGTGACTGGGATATATTAACTGCTTTAAAATGAAAACACACAAAATATTATCTATCATCTGTCTGTCTGTCTGTCTGTCTGTCTGTCTGTCTGTCTACTGACGTAGTTACTTATTTACTCACTTATAGGTAGTCCTTGACTTAGGACCAAAATTGAGCCCACAATTTGTGCTGCTAAGCAAGACAGCTGTTAAGTGAGTTTTGTCACATTTTACGAGTTGTCTTGCCACAGTTGTTAGGTGAATCACTGCACTTTTTAAGTTAGTAACACTAAATCAGTAACACCAACTTAGCAGCAGTTGTTAAGTTGTTAATCTGGCTTTCCCATTGACGTTGCTTGTCAGAAGGTTGAAAAAGGTGATCATATGATCCCAGGACACTGCAACCATCATAAATACATGCCAGCTGCCAAGCATCTGAATTTTGAACATGTGACCACGGGGATGCTGCAACAGTTGCAAGTGTGAAAAATGGTCATAAGTCACATTTTTCAGTGCTGCTGTAACTTCAAAGGGTCATTAAATGAATGGTTGCAAGTCAAGGACTACCTGCACTTACTGTGTAAGATTTGTGTAGCTGCCCATCTTAAAAAACTACTCTGGATGGTTCACAACAAGAATAAAAACTGAACTATAGAAACTCTAAGCATATGTCTGTATGTTGCAGAACTAATAGTATCTCCACAACATTCAAAGTCCTGTTTTTAACCTATAAGGCCCCAAATGGCTTCACTCGTAGATACCATTAGGATCAACTCATGAGAGGATCAACATCATGAAAGAAGTTAGTGGGAGCCCCTCATTGTCAAAGAGGGTACCTCGGGAGGGTACACGAGCCTGGCTCCAGGGAATTATAAACGCTTCTTTACGGGAGGGTGTCTTCCCCGCGATCCTAAAGGAGGCGGTGGTGAGACCCCTCCTGAAGAAGCCTTCCCTGGATCCAGATGTATTGGCTAACTATCGCCCAGTCTCCAACCTTCGCTTTGTGGCGAAGGTTGTTGAGAGTGTGGTTGCACA
>NW_015388999.1:106521-108212 GCF_001527695.2 Protobothrops mucrosquamatus
AACAAGCAGGACTGGCCTAGGGTAATTTTTAGAGGGGTTTTAATTATATTTTAAATTAGACAATATTTAAATATCTCTTTTTAATTAATTTTAATTCTGTGATTGTTGTTGGTGTTTTTTAATCGATTGTCAGCCGCCCTGAGTCCGCAAGGAGAAGGGCGGGATATAAATTTAAATAATAAATAAATAAATAAATAAATAAATAAATAAATAAATAAATAAATAAAGATGAGGGAAGTAGATGAAGTTGGTAAAGACAGAATTGTTTTAGAAAGTTTATGGGAATGGCAGAGTAGGTGTCTTAATGTGGTTGGTTTTTGCAATTTATCAATTTTGTCATATTTAAAATAGTTATGTATTACAGTTAGTTAATGTTAATTATCAAGAATCTAATATATAATTATTGTGGTATAAAAATTGATAAATAAGTTTAAGCAATGTATATATAAAGGCATATATTTAAAATATATGAAGATATATCTGTCTATTTATCTGTCTGTAATCACTATGAAGCACTTTCCTGCAAACTTCCTTGGTTGCAACTTTGTAGAGAGATAAAAGAAAATATTCCTTTATACATTGTATGCTATTGCCCCTGAGATTGGACTTCTTTGCAAAAAGGATTAGATTACCTGTGCTATAATTGCTATATATCATTACTAAGATGAGAGGCAGTATGACTTTCAATACCAAGTTTATTTTTTATCATAAATGTATAATATAAAATGCATAATATTCTAAAATTGTGCATTCGGGATGCATTCTCTTGTTTAGTATTTCAATTTACTATTCTATTATCATTTGTTTTGCAGATTGCATGTGGTTCGGAGCACAATCTAGCAATAGTTGGTAAGTAGTATGATTTTTTTTGTTAAATGTTCTGAAGTCTTTCTCTTTTAGCTGTATGCCAATTGTAGACCAAAGTATTTAGAAAGTATTCTATATTCTGGAACTAAGGCAAACTAAAAAAGTAGAAAAGAATGAAAACAGGGATAGAAAGTGCAGAAAAGGAAACATAAAAAGAAATAGAAAAGAAGAAAAAATAATGTAGTAAATAATATATACATTGTTGTATTCTCAGAGAAGGTGATAAGTTATTGAAATTGTTTCAATAACTTATCACCTTCTCTGAGAATACAACAATCATTTCTTTGTGCATCTCATCTCTTTTCTATAAACAAATTCTTAAAACTTGACATTCTTAATCAGCAACAGTTCATTAAAGGCTAACAAAAAACAACATATATATTTTAACCTTAAATAAAATATATATTCTCCCCTTTATATATATTCCTCCCCTTTACTTTAACATAGTAATTTATTGCTTATTCTAAAAATACAACCAAAAATATGTTTTCCAGATCTTTAGAGCTTTGTCATTCAGTCCTAGTCAGCAAAAAGTCATTAAAGGTTGGGTTACCAGAAATATTTTAACCTGGATCAAATAAACCAACTTTGTATTTTTTTCCATTTGGTATTAACAATCTTGATTTTTAAACACTTTAAATAATGTCTCAGAGCTTGATTTCTTTTCATTTTCTTTTTGTCTCTTCTCTGAAAATCCTTTGAAACTTTAACAAATCTCTTTTGTAAACCCAAAATAAGAACTTTTCCCCAGTCATTCTTCTAGTTTGTTATTTGTATATCCCTTTTAATTATTAAGACATCAGCCATTTCATTTGTATATCCAT
>NW_015389000.1:0-2212 GCF_001527695.2 Protobothrops mucrosquamatus
GCCGCTAATATATACTTGATCAACCTATCTGCTAGATAGGGAATCCTTTTCTTCTGAAAGAATATGAATTATAGGATGTATAAAAGAGAAAAGCTCCAGAAAAATAAGTTTAAGTGGAAAACTAAAAGATAAACTAAAAGACTTTTTAAAAAATCTCTAGGATTTCCCCCCCTTTTTAAAAAGTACATTAAAAACACTACAATTTGTTTAAATTGTATTAGTAAACTCAGCACGAGCTGAGTCATAAAACTTTTTCACATCAACACATCAAAAAAGACATTCCTTTTTGTTTAGCTGCCATGTTAGAATAACTTCTATTTCTGAACTATTAGGAAGAAGGAAATTTTTCCTTTCCTTTCCTTATGCTAAGAATGTTTAGAAAGCAAAAAATATTTTTGTGGTAATGATTCTGGAGATATCACTTCTGAGAGATTTTCATTTTCTTTAAAACCTTTGGCACATCTGTTGCAAGTTGTTTATTGGTTTTCAAACAGATTGAAAACAGATTTTTCAAACAGATTGTTACATGTGACTCGCTTATTCAGCTGTGCTTTTTAAAAAAAAATCAAATTCCCCGATTTCTGATTCAGTTTAACCGCTAAAGTTTTATCTGTATATAAGTTTTATCTAAAATTTTGTATATAGCAGGGATACTTTTATAGTGGTGAGGTTTTTCTTTTCTAAATTAATCTGAAGCTGTCTGTTGGCTAGGACTTTAGTAAGAAAATAAGAAGAGTTGACATTTGGGAGGGATCCAAAATTATAAATCAGAATAACCATAACAAACTGGAAGGCCTCAAATCCCACTGAAGGTATACTACAGTACATATCAGAGAGTACTTTTTTATCCTGGTAAAAAGTATATATTATGGGGGGAAGATGCCATTGGAGTTGAAATAAATCTCCTATTACATTTTTGAGGGGTGAAAACATATTAATTTTCCAGACATTTTAATACCACTTGTTTACCTTTTGTGTTTTATATCTATCCTCTTTTTCTTCCTCCTGCTTTTAATTAATATCTTACTTTTAATGCTTGTCATATATGTATATATTACACTTTATAAACTATTCAGAACTGTTCAAGGAGAGGAAGCATATAAATACAGGTAGTCCTCAAGTTACAGTATAACCACCATTGAGCCCCACATTTCCATTGCTGAGTGAGACAATCACTACAGTTGTTAAATGAGTCATGGAAGTTGTTAAGTTAGTAACACAGTTGTAAAGTGAATCTGCCTTCCCCATTGATTTTTATTGTCACAAGGTTACAAAAGATCACTTGACCTTAAGACTCTGCAACTGTCATAAATATAAGCCAGTTGTCAAGTATCCAAATTTTGATCACATTACCATGGGGATGCCAGAGTGGTCATAAGTGTGAAAAAACAGTCACAAGTCACTTTTTTCAAGGCCATTATAACTTTGAACAGTCATTAAATGAATGATTGTAATAAACATTAGTGGGATATTGATCTACTGTGATTCAAGGCTGATACCTTCTTAGTCATTTGACATTTCAGTTTTTAATTTAAGATATTGCTCAGTTATTACATTATTAAGGAGTTTATTAAATTATTAAAGATTAGTAGGAGTTATGGAAGATATAATTCTGCTTTTTGGAAATTGATACTAAAAACCAGAAGTTCCCAGTGCATTTTGATTGATGGCCTTCTCTGGAATTTAGAATGCCTGTTGTGAGACTCTTGGCCTCATTGTAGAGGACTGTGGATATAACCTTACTTGAGGAATGCGGGAAGAAAGAAAATTAAAGACCACTCCAGTCCTCAAAAAGGGAAAGGCATGAATTTGAAGCAAAACCATCAAAATACTGTAACCGTAACTTGATTCTGTTTGGTATAAAGGGACAGAGAAATTCTAGAAGGATTTTAATATTTTGTTATTTTGCCCTACAACAATGAAGTAGCATTCCTGTAATCCTTGCAATGTCTGTTTCCTGAAATCTCTCAAGATAGATAGTCACCCATTCACCCATTCACAAAATAATGCCATAGTAGCTATGGCCATAGAATATTAATATCCCAGAACAGCAGTACGCAACCTTTCTGGGAACAGGGCCAATTTTGGAAGAAAACTTATCTTCCACAGACCGGAGAGGAATGGTTTCACATGCAGTCTAGATCCTGTGCATGTGCAGATGAAGCTTTGTTTGCTCACCCACTGCTTTTGCGGCCTGGTTCCCAGCATGCCA
>NW_015389000.1:2342-47758 GCF_001527695.2 Protobothrops mucrosquamatus
AGTAGCTATGGCCATAGAATATTAATATCCCAGAACAGCAGTACGCAACCTTTCTGGGAACAGGGCCAATTTTGGAAGAAAACTTATCTTCCACAGACCGGAGAGGAATGGTTTCACATGCAGTCTAGATCCTGTGCATGTGCAGATGAAGCTTTGTTTGCTCACCCACTGCTTTTGCGGCCTGGTTCCCAGCATGCCAGGGACCAATACTGGTCCACAACTTAGGAGTTGGGGACCTCTGTCCTAGAACATGAATTAATTAAACTAATTAATTGTGTAAGAACCTGAGTACATATTCAATATAGACATTATTTTACAATCTTCCTATTATTTTGCTTGCTTTTATATGTTTCTGATAACTTTGAATATGTAAAGTGTGCATATTTTGTATTGTTGCCAGTGACTCATTTCACCAATCTGCCATCAAGAATTCATTCATTATGAATATTCCTTGGAATGGTTAGGAAGAAAAATTAAATCATGTGGGAATGTGATTGTTTAATAGAAAAAGGAATTCTCATCCATTGTAATATTACATCTTAACTTTAACTGTGACATTATAGCAATAAGGTGGTAAATATTTTTACTCTTGTGTTAAGATACGGCTTTTGGATGGTTTGGCAAGAAATACTTTTACTTTGTTATTGATTTTCCTGATAATTTCAAAGGTTGATTTTGAGTCTCTTTTTTTAACAGGTCAATAATGACAGATCTGTTCTACCTCAGTCAAACTGATGGAGCAGGTGCTTGGCGAGAAAAAGAAGCCAAAGATTTGACAGAGCTAGTGCAGAGGAGAATAACTTATCTTCAGGTAACAATTCTGGGGAAAGACTATATAGGACATCTTAATATAAATAATATATATCAAACAATATTCAAAACTGTTAAGTATTTAGAAAGAAGAACCCCATTCAATAAATAAAATATTTCATTGGTGGAATGAATTTCCCTGTTCCTTCCTCCTCCTTGGTTCAATCTGCTCAAACGTTTCGGGGGACTCTTCAGAGAAGTGCCAGGGTATAAATGGAACTAGAGAAGAGAAAGGAGATGTCCCATTGTGTGGCCAGATGGCCATTTGTTTAATATTGGATAGAATCTGATATTCGGTTAAAGGACACTCATTTTTTTGCATTTCCAGTCCTTTAGATAATAAAAATCAGTATCTGAATCCTCAAGCATTTATCATTACTTAATCTAAAAAAGTGTCATTTTACAAAGTTCTGAAGCAACTCTGGAAATTTGTATACAAAGTTGTTTATGAATGAATAAACAGGACCGGAAATGCAAAAAAAAGAGTATCCTTTAACCAAATATCAGATTCTATAGAAGAGAACTACATCTTACTTATTCTTCGTTGACAAAGAGTATATTATTTCATCAAGTGCGATTCTGCAGTGCTTTGGATTCAGATTCAGGAACTGTTTTTTGGAGGTAGCATCTATCTGCATTACCCTAAAGCAGCTAAACTTTTTATGTATTACATGGCCGCAGCAGAAGACTGTTTGATTCTAGGAAAAAATGCAGTCTGCTTTAAAGTTTTGTAAAGAGGGATTCGTTTCATGCTTCTACGTGCTTAGATAAGCTTTTTAATTGTATCCAAAGCACTGCAGAACACCATTATCAGATATTCCATGTTTGGTTATATTGTGAAAATTATTCATTTCTTGGGAAGGTTCTGAAATTCCTAGTTCTAAGGAAAATTTCATTTAGTTTTTTCTGACTTATTAACAACAACAATAGTAATAGTAGTAATAATAATAATAATGATGATGATGATGATGATGATGATGATGATGATGATGATGTTAGAAGGGACCTTGGAGGTCATCTAGTCCAACCCCCTGCTCAGGCAGGAAACCCTATACCATTTCAGAAAAATGGCTGTCCTGTCTCTTCTTAAAAACTTCCAATGTTGGCGCATTCACCGCTTCTGGAGGCAGGTTGTTCCACTGATTAATTGTTCTAACTGTCAGGAAATTTCTCCTTAGTTCTACGTTGCTTCTCTCTTTGGTTAGTTTCCATCCGTTGCTCATCTGAAAGTTTATGAAATAGTGCTGGTATTTGAGTTAGATTTTCACAGTGATTTTCCCAGGTGAAATAACTTTTTTCACATTTTTTTCTGTAACTCTCAAAAACAATTCAGGAAGCACTTATATATGTTTTAGATGAATTTGGATAATTTAATTGGTAATTAAGCATTTTACTCCAAGCATCTTCATATCTCCAGTTTTTGTTTTGTGATAATTCATAAATACATCATAAGAATTGGAGGTGAACACAGACAAAGATTATCCTAAATATCTTCATATTTAAGAAAAATGTAAATTTAATAAATAACAATAAATAAATAAAATAGCTTAAAGCAAATGCATAACAGATGTCAAGGCTTCCTGTGAAATGATATTTTAAAAAGAGATTGGAATAAATAAGAGGTTTTAAAGATAAAATTATTAATATCTGTATTTATTCCAAAGGCAAAATAGCATTGTCTTGTGTAAATTAAACATAACTGTGAATCTTTTAGACAACCTCAGTGCAGGGACAAAATAAGTTCTAAAATACTTTTTTCTCTCTATTACCTTAATACGTAACAGAGCAAATACAAATACAGAGGGAAAATAAATAGCATTAAAAAAAGTTTTAAAAAGTCTAACAGATTAGAGTGTGGCATTTTCCAGGCAAATATATGGTATCTGTTAATTTTTGCTCATTTATTTTGAAAAACGTTCTTATGCCTCTATTTTTTCTACATGTTCCATTTATTGTTCATAGAATCCCAAGGATTGTAGCAAAGCCAAGAAACTAGTATGCAATATCAACAAAGGATGTGGTTATGGTTGTCAACTTCATCACGTGGTCTATTGCTTCATGATAGCATATGGCACTGAAAGAACACTGATTTTGGAATCTCAGAATTGGCGCTATGCAACTGGAGGCTGGGAGACTGTTTTTCAGCCAGTGAGTGAAACATGTACTGATAGATCAGGAAGTACTACAGGGCATTGGTCAGGTAAGTGTCATTGACTTATAGTTATTTCTTTGTATAATAGTTTAAGAGATAATTTTTTGTCAACCATTTCAGTAATAAAGAACATTGAGGAAAAACATTATACCTCTTTATTGTAGTTGTAAAGTATGCAATATTTTTATTTTGAAATAAAGAATTAGAAATGGAGAAAAATAACACATTATATTTAGGTATTTATCTGAATTTTTTATGTTTTTATTGGTTGAGTAGATAAATCTACGATAGGTTCAGGTGAGTAATGCAGAGAATTTTGTTATTTTTCTATTGTATAGACCCATCCCAATTTACTGGGAACACTCCATTTAAGCTCTGATTTGTTCTGATTTGTATGAACTCCCTAAAATTTACATATTTGTATTTTTGGGAGATGGGAAAATACCTTTTCAAAATTAAAAGTAATCCCCAAGCAAGACTTAATGAAGACATTTATCAAAGGCTATTTAGAGTGCTTAAATTTGAGACCCTAGTCTGGGAAGTTGAGTTTTCCAAAGGACTGAAATTGCCATGATTGGCTAAGCATAATGAATTAGTTCTTAATCTTGTCACTTATGTAATAATATTCTTCAGAACAAATGTATAAGGTATAGAATATAAAAGTAAAATTATATTTTAATATGCACAGATGACATACCAATTTCTCAGATAAAGATGCAGTTGATTTTAGGAGTAGCAGATCACTATGCAGTCTGAAGCCCCTTTTTGCCTTTGAATCTAAAGTGGTGTAAAATTCATCCCATTGTGTTATTGACTGGAAACTAGATATACATTCAATAAATATCATTGTTAAAGAGCGTGGTATTCTTTTTTCATTTTTGGCCCAAGTTAAAGAGATATGCCTCCTTGAACTCTTTATTTGATATACCTTTTTTAAATGTTGTTTATACATGTGAATCTGTTACGCTGTTTTTCTCTTCCTTCAGTGTGCAATAAGTAATATACAAGTACACTTCCATTGGTTTTCAGGAACCATTGCAAGAGAATGAAAAAGATTTCATAAAATTGTAAATCTCCTGTCTAACTCACAAAGTTTAAATGCACTGCAAAATTTATAAATTATGTCCCAGTAGTCTAAATATGGTTTTTGGTTAGGAGTGATTAAATATAATTGACTGTCTTATGGAGATATCTCATAAATTTTGGTATTTTGAATAAACTGAGGAAGCTTTCATTATTTTCCCAAAGGTGTTTTTTCAGGACTTGGATGATTGAGGATCTCCATAGACTTTCATTATTTGTTCATACCATCTGAGGATAAGATGTATTATGCCTCTGGATATTTTGACTAATAACTATCTGTATTATCAATAGCATTTAGAATAATCTTCAATATCATTTTTAGTATTAATGAACAGAAGCATTTGGTATGTTTGCTAGAATTCAAAATGCATTCAAATGAATAATCTTTCTAATACATCTTTATTGAAAATAAAATTTAGTAAGAACATTGAGTGTTCAAACTATATAGAGCTGTTTTATATATTTTCCTCCTAGTTATTCCTGTGCTATGGCAGGGTCCTGTTTTATATATAAAGAGTTTAAAATGAATAATAATAAGAACGACAATAATATACTTATTTATAAGCCACCCAACTCCCAGCAATAACTCTGAGCTGTTTATAGTTGTTAAAAACATTAAACAGAATAGAGCTGGAAGGGACCTTGGAGGTCTTCTAGTCCAACCCCCTGCTCAAGCAGGAGACCCTATACCATTTCAGATAGGTGGCTGTCCAGTCTTTTCTTAAAAACCTCCAGTGATGAAGTATCAACAACTTCTGAAGGCAAGCTGTTCCACTGGTTAATTGTCCTCATTGTTAGGAAGTTTTTCTTTAGCTCCAGGTTGCTTCTCTCCTTGATTAGTTTCCATCCATTGTTTCTTGTCTTGCCTTCTGTTGCTTTGGAAAATAAGTTGACCCCCCTCTTCTTTGTGGCAGCCCTTCAAATACTGGAATACTGCTATCATGTCACTACTAGTCCTTCTTTTCTCTAGACTGGTCTACCCAATTCCTGCAACTGTTCTTCATATGTTTTTGTCTCCAGACCCTTAATCATCTTAGTTACTCTTCATCGCACTTTTTGCAAAATCTCAACATATTTTTTCTAATGTGGTGACCAAAATTGGATACAATATTCCAGGTGTGGCCTTACTAAGGATTTATAAAGCTGTACTAATACTTCATGTGATTTTGATTCTATGCCTCTGTTTATACAACCAAGAATTGTATTAGCTTTTTTGGCTGTTGCTGCACACTGCTGACTGATGTTTAAGTGATCGTCCACTAGGACTCCAAGGTCCTAGGTCCTTTATTTCAAAATAAAGAATACAAAAAAACTCACAAAAACATCATAAAACAAAACCGCATACAACAAAAGAACAACAATGGCAAAAAAAATTGTTCAGGAGGGGAATGAAAAGCAAGAAAGGGGCTTCAATCACTTTTGTCAAAGGCCTGGCGGAAGAACTAGGTCTTCAGTGCTCCTTGCAGTACCAGTAGCAGGGAGCTGTTTGAATAATAGAAGCAACCAGTTTAGTAAGAATTAGAGTTTTTCTTCTGCTTAAGAGAGGTCTGTAATCATTTCCAACAGTTTCTCCTCCCCATTCCATTACTGCAATCTAGACTCCTACTTGCTGCTCTGGAAGCTTAGTAGATTTCCTGGAAAAAGAGACTTCATGGAAATTACTGCTCCATGTCCTTTCTTCAGAGATATGTCCATGCTGTGTGCCAAACCCTGTATTCAAGAGGATCCAGCCCGGAGTACAGAATAGCTAAATATAATTAGCAATCATTATGAACAAAAACTTCTCGTTTTCGATGTTCCATTATAAAAAAATAATTAGATCTAACCATGATCAAATTTCTCTTCTTGGAATTTCATTAGAAAAGTAGTCGAGGGTAATCATCTGTACTACTAGATAGCTGACTAAAAAACAATTGAATTGATGAGATTAATGTTTAGTAGAGATCTAAATGTGCCTATATTTTAGTTAGATTGTTTATTGTTGTTGTCAACAAAAGGAAGAGAACTAGCAGTCCCAGAAAATTCTTTATTCCTCAAATCAAAGAAAAACAGATTATTTGTAGTTTATAGCCATCCGTTTTGAACCAGCTTGTAGTTTTTAAGAAATCAGTTTGAATTCAATATATTTAAGATATTTTTGAATTGGGTTTAGTTCTGCTTCTCTGAAACAGTACTTTCTTGAACTGGTTTTCAGGTTGGTTTTCAGGTTGGGTTCCATTCCTTGAATTAGACTGCAGGATCCACCAAATGAAAAGCATCAACACATGTAAAGGTAGCTGGTACACATGGTTATCCTTATATCTAAGATATATATGTATATAGATACATATATACAGTGAGGGGAAAACTTATTTGATCCCCTGCTGATTTTATATGTTTGCCCACTGACAAAGAAATGATCAGTCTGTAATTTTAATGGTAGGTGTATTTTAACAGTGAGAGACAGAATAACAACAACAAAATCCAGAAAAATGCTTTCAAAAAAGTTATAAATTGATTTGCATTTTAATGAGTGAAATAAGTATTTGATCCCCTATCAATCAGCAACATTTCTGGCTCCCAGGTGTCTTTTATACAGGTAACAAGCTGAGATTAGGAGCACTCTCTTAAAGGGAGTGTTACCTGTATAAAAGACACCTATCCACAGAAGCAATCAATCAGATTCCAAATTCTCCACCATGGCCAAGACCAAAGAGCTGTCCAAGGATGTCAGGGACAAGATTGTAGAGCTACATAAAGCTGGAATGGGCTACAAGACTATTGCTAAGCCACTTGGTGAGAAGGTGACAACAGTTGGTTCAATTATTTGCAAATAGAAGAAACACAAAATAACTGTCAATCTCCCTTGGTCTGGGGCTCCATGCAAGATCTCACCTCGTGGAGTTTCAATGATCATAAGAATGGTGAGGAATCAGCCCAGAACTATATGGGAGGATCTTGTCAATGATCTCAAGGCAGCTGGGACCATAGTCACCAAGAAAACAATTGGTAACACACTATGAAGGACTGAAATCCTGCAGCACCCACAATGTCCCCATGCTCAAGAAAGCACATGTACATGTACATCTGAATGATTCAGAGGAGACCTGTTGTTGTGGTCAGATGAGATCAAAATCGAGCTCTTTGACATCAACTCTACTCGTCGTGTTTGGAGGAGGAGGAATGCTGCCTGTGACCCCAAGAACACCATCCCCACTGTCAAACATGGAGGTGGAAACATTATGCTTTGAGGGTGTTTTTCTGCTAAGGGGACAAGACAACTTCACTGCATCAAAGGGATGATGGACGGGGCCTCCTTCCCTCAGCCAGAGCATTGAAAATGGGTGGTGGATGGGTAGGGCAATGACCCAAAACACGCAGCCAAGACAACAAAGGAGTGGCTCAAGAAGAAGCACATTAAGGTCCTGGAGTGGCCTAACCAGTCTCCAGATCTTAATCCTATAGAAAATCTGTGGAAGGAGCTGAAGGTTCGAGCTGCCAAACATCAGCCTCAAAACCTTAATGACTTGGAGAGGATCTGCAAAGAGGAGTGGGACAAAATCCCTCCTGACATGTGCGCAAAACTGGTGGCCAACTACAAGAAACGTCTGATCTCTGTGATTGCCAGCAAGGGTTTTGCCACCAAGTACTAAATCATGTTTTGCGAAGGGGTGAAATACCTATTTCACTCATTAAAATGCAAATCATTTTATAACTTTTTTGAAATACGTTTTTTCTGGATTTTGTTGTTGTTATTCTGTCTTTCACTGTTAAAAGGAACACACCATTAAAATTATAGACTGATCATTTCTTTGTCAGTGGGCAAATGTACAAAATCAGCAGGAGAACAAATACTTTTTTCCCTCACTATAAATTTTACTAAGCTATCAGGGGTCTGGTCGACCTTTGAAATGAAGGGGAAAGAAAAAATACTTAATTGGAAATGACTATTTTTCAGTATTATTCCCCCCAAAAATGTAGGAAATAATATATTGCTTATATTCTAAATCACATGATATTTTATGATGATGTATATATGAAGACCATGGAACAATTTTTTCTGGTTTTATATTTCCTAACATTCCATTGGCTGTTAGGAATAAATTTTATTCTAGCTGCTTCCTAATGACACAAGAACTAAATTCTACATGCTATAAACTTGCAGCTCTAATTCCTACATACAGTATATTGTTCTTCTGGAAGACAATTTAAAAAAAGTTATTGAGATGCATAATAACTTCATTATTTGCTAATGATTCAATATTTAATCTGGTACTTTTTGGTTCTTTTTAAACTTCTGACTTGAAGTTATTTGTGTACAGTAGTTTCTTGTTTTATCTCAGTTTTCTTTTTCATTATTGGAGTACATTATAGGATTGTGCTATCGCCACAGTTTTTTAATATAGAGTTAGAAAAGTTTGGAAATCAAGTAGTAGCTTTCTTTCCCATTACACCTCAGGAAACTGATTTTTTTGCTCCTACTTCCAAAATAATGTGCAGTTAAGACTTGATATAATTAAGCAACACAGTTCTTTGATGGCTTTTAAAATTGGGGGATAGTAATGGTTTATTACAACTGGGATCTTTGGACTTAGGGTCAACTGAAAGGCTATTTACCATCTTCCCTCTACTGAAGGGAAGTTATACTGAATTTCATGCTCTGAGAAAATTTGCTGTTAGTGAGAGAAAAATAAAGATGATCCTCAAGTTACAACCATTTATTCAGAGACTGTTCAAAGTTGGGCAGCATTGAATGAATGACACTTACTCGCAGGCTGTAAAATGATGGCCACTGCAGAATCCCAGCAGTCATATGATCAAAATTCATATACTTGGCAACCTGAGCACATTTGTGGCTGCAGGGGTGCTTCAGCTCTGCCTACTCACCTGTCTCCCACCATTTCAGCTTTTGTGGCCATCCTGCACACTGGTACTTCTTGGGGCAGCACTGGATCTGAAATTGAGGCTGGGAGGCCCCCAGTTGCACCTGCCTTCCAGTTTCAACCATCACCACTACCAAGGAGAGCTAACTGAAGCCCCATGCCACAACCAGCCACCCCAGTGCCATAACGCAAAGCCTCAGCAGCACCCATCATATTGCACTCTGCTCTCAAGTGCCAGCCCTGTCACTTTTTGCTCCAATCACCCTGCTGGCCTTACCAACCTGCACTCTGCTAGACCTACCAGCCTTGCTGCCTTGTTCTCCACTCACCCTGCTGGCGTCTATGGAAGTGAAAGTTGGACTTTGGTGTTGAAGAAGCCCCCCCCCCCCAAAAAAAGAGTCACTGAACAAATTAATCCAGAGTTCTCACTCAAGTCACAAATAATAATTATCCTATTTCAGAACATTATGGAGACCATGCTCTCTGGAGAAGCCTTTAATTCTGGGAAAGGTGAAATTATATTAGCACCAGGGTGGATGGACTCCATTGGAAGACTTGAAAGACCAGGTTAGGGAATGTGGAAAAAATCCATCTAGGAGTCAAACAACACTTCATGGCACATAACCACTTCTATACTAAGAAATATGTAAACATTTCAACATGCTGTCACTATATTTACTTGCAACATATATGCTTATACAGTGGCTCGCAAATTTGTACTTGGTTTGAGCAAAGCAGCACAAAACATTTTTTCTGCAAACAGCCTGTCAGAAATTAGAGGGAACATTCCCTATATCATTGTCACGACTTTTTGTGGGTTCATACTTTACCTTTGGGTGGCCTTGTTTCTATATTTCCAGCACTAAATTGGGAAGTGTTGTGCATATGTGCACGTGTGTGTGTGTGTGTGTATGTATGTATGTATACATATATGTATGCACAAACACACACATTCTAAATTTAGTGCTGGAAGAAATAAAGATCTTACTTTTAATTGAAATATTTGCATTATTTTTATAGAAAAACAAAATGTACACAGTTGATCTCATTGAATTGACAGCAGTTCAGATAATAAATTTTGCTTCATGTTGGACTTAAATAACTGCTACACAGCTTACAGTTGCCATAAAAACAATGTTATGGCATATATTTGCCATAAAATTCAATTGTTTTAGTTGACTGAACTGTATTATTAATATAAGCATCCAGTAAGAAAACAAAATTTAGTTAAAGTTGAATTTTCCTACCTATTGGGCAATTGAGCTCCTATAAGAAAACAAAAATAGATGATTTAATGAGAAATAATAAAGAATAGAAGCATCCAGATTTGAGGGGCTGGGGGGAGGAAGGTTTTATTTCTTCCCCACAATTTGTATAACTATCATACATCATACAAATGTCTTTAATAAACATGTAACATTTCAGAAGAACCACAGGACTTAGCAAGCTAAAATTAATTAAAATGAATGTAAAGGCTTGCTCTGTTCTGTTCAGTAAGCACTAAAATCATGGAATAATGATCTAAAACATTAACATGGTAAATGATGAAATATGAAACAATGGCCAGCATAGTTCTTAAAAAACCAGTATTTTCCAAATATACATGCATTATAGCAGCCTTCCAGTTCCCATAGACTCCCACAGAATCTTATACTCAATGCTCCTGTTCCTTAGAGAGGAGACAAGCATTGAGATATGAACTAGAGCAGTCCTTCATTCCACCCTCTTTTGTCTTGGATTATAAAGAAATAAGCCTATTTATCATGGTACCCAAATGCCTTAGGAAAAGACTATTGAGAGTCCTTGAGGAAAAGGTCATAGCTATTGGGAGACAAAAACAGTTTTCATCAAGCAAGGAAAGGAAGATACCAATCGTAGAACAAAAAAAGCTGCAACCATATTGTGATAATACCAGCCTTCAGCAGGGTGTGAGATTAGTAAAAGAGAAATGAATTTAAGTCCCATTATGAGGAATTGGGGTTTATATAACTCTTTTCAGTTTTTCTCAGCTTGGTTTTAACATCAGTCACAGGGCAAAGGAGGGGAAGCTGCCAGAATTCAAGCACGAAAAATAAATAGAACTGTTCCCTACCCATTCATTCAGAGCAGCGTACAGGAAACAGAGATGCTGACTCATAAATCAAGCACCTACAGGCTACAACTCTACAATGTAGGAAAGGTTTCACATGCAGGAAGTTCCACACTTAATTAACAGTGCTGGCATCGGTTTGTAATCTGTATTTTGTGTGGGTATTGATTTAATAGAAAAGTACTGTACAAATTAAATCCAGAATAATTTCTTTTGCTAGAAAAAGTGGGAAGGTGTCTTTTTGGGGAATATATGAGTTTACTTAAATATAGTTTTACGTGACCTAATATGTCTGTTGTAGAATATAAGCTATCTGTCTCCTAATTCTTTGGAGGACTACTTTTCTGGAAATAAACTGTCTCTCCAAATCCACTTCTCAAAAGGTCAAGGAGGTTGTGCCTTTCCAAAGTTTTCCCATGTTGGTTTTCCTGTTTGCACATGTAGGAGACACTTGGTTTGTGACTATCAGTCAAGTAGTCCTCCAAATGGTTTGTATGATCTTAACTATTCTGGCTTATCCCAACACTCATGTTGCCAATTTCATTTTGTACCAAAATAATTGTAAAAGAATAGTAGGTAGTGCTAATCAGTTCTGATGCCTCAGACTTTTTTCCATAGTAAGAGTAAGTTACAGAGTCTGAAGAAAATTCCCTTTATTTTCTTAATATTATTGGAAAACTTGTGGAATGATAATTTCTAAACCACCAATCCTACTTTGAACCTCTAAGCTTGATTATGTAATCTGGTAGTCTTCAGATAATTTAGACTACAATGTCCATCATCATCCATATACATTTTATTTATATCTTTATTTGTTAGATTTATATCTCTATGTCCTCCAGGAGTTGAAGGCAATGTACATAGAACCTCCTCTAATTTTTGTCCATAATCACTCTGTGAAGTGGATTGGGCTGAGAGAGCGTGACTAAACTAAAGTTGTATTCTGAGATTTATTTTTATTTATTTACTTGCTTATTTTTACCCTGCCTTTATTATTTTTATAAATAACTCCAAGGAGTGAACATACCTCATATTCTTTTTTATTCCTATTTTCCCCACAACAGGTGTGGTGTTCAGGTGAGTTGTGTTGAGAGAGAGTAATTGGCTCAAAATCACCCAGTCACCCAGCTGGCTTTCATGCTTGAGGTGGGACTAGATTGATGCCTACTGATCACTACAAGTAGTCCTTGATTTACAGCCACAATTGGGATCAGAATTGTGGTCGTAAGTCATTGCAATGGTAAATTGAGGAAACCACATATCCAAACCCAATTTTTTATCCGTTTTACAATGCTCATTAAACAAATTACACAGTCGTAAGTCTGAATCATGTGATCATTAAGCAAATCCATTCTACTGAATTTTTGCTGGGAGTGATTTTTGCTGGAAGTTTTATGGTTTTTATGTAGTGGATTTTTAATGTTGTAAGCCACCCAAAGTCACCTGTGAGTGACTTGGGTGTTCATATAAATTTGTTTAATAAATAAATAATTGCAAATCATGGACAAATGATGACAGGATACTGCAACCGGTCATAAATGTGAGCCAGTTGCCATCTGCCTGAAATGCAGTCATGTCATCATGAGGGGCTCTCATTCCTATGAGTATCACACTGGGTTCACGTTCCTGTATGTATTTGTATTGAGGTTAGGTTTTGTATGTGTGTACAAAATCATCACCCCTGTTCTCTGTCTTATGGTACCCAAGTGTAGCTGATTTATTTATGTAGCATATGGCAAAAATATTAAAAAATACACCACAATTACATTCTCAATGAGCAAATATGAAACTATTTACTCTATTTACAAATTCAAACATAGACTATTTATATAGTCAATACATGATGGAATTGCATGCAGAAAGTCTCTGGGGTTTCCCTGATATGCCCTCAAAGGGCACTTGTTCTACAATATGTTGCACTACCGGTATCTGCTTTGGAGTACTACAGCTACATTCCAAAGAGAGCTTTCCCCATTTATGGAGGAGACTAGCACACCTGCCATGTTGAGTCCTAATCCTATTGAGGATTGATCAGGTCTTATGGGGTAGACTGAATCCTTTTAGTTCACCTGTAAAGCAGGGAATGTTGTGACACTGTGGAAGAGCAATAGAAGACCACTCTTGCTTCCAAGCCTGAAGCATATTGAAGTTGTTATCCAGCAAGTTTCTGACTGTCCTAATAGGTGGATATCTGGAGCAAAGCCTGTTGTTTACAGCTTCAGTGATATTTGAAGGTGAATCTTATTAAGTATTTTCTTGTACTTTCACAGTAATGTGTTTTCCCTTCGTAAATGTGGAGTAGTATGGCTCAAAACCGATAACCAGAAAATAGGGGCAGATCTTATTGTGCCTAATCATTACTGTGGCTGATGTTAGGGGTTTCATATATGAGCTAAATAAATAGAGATGATCAGTAGATGGAAACAAAGACTTAGAAGTTTCTGCCTTTTTTTGTTGACACCTAGTCATTGGATATTTTCTGCCCAAATAGCTCCAATCTTTATGTATTATCAGACTGTTGACTTCCTCTGTGCAAAGTTACTATGCAAAGAAATGAGTCATTCTAATAGTTACATAGAAAGCAATCCCCCCTCCCCCCCTTCCAAGTCAAAATATGTTTGGTATTTACTGTATATTCTTTATGATATGTAATTGTAATAAGTACAGTTGTAATAAATAAGAGTTACTAAACTGTTTCTGTTAACCAGAGTATAATTAAAGTTGTGCATTTACCTTCATATTAATCAACTGAACGTTCCTTATTGCATGACTTTAAATATGATTAGTAATTATTTTAATATGTCCAAAACTTACAATAGCCAAAACAATTTATATACTTACCCATTGTGAAAATAACTTAAGAGCTTTATTTCTGAATTAGGTGGATTTAGAATTGTCATTGATGCTGTTGTTTTCTATTTATGTGCAACTAATCATTCATGAATATTTAAGAAACCTATATTCAGTCACCTTAAATCTATGAGAAAAATGGATTGAATTCTGTTAAAATAATTGCCAATAGTACTTGCTCTTTAATAGCCTTTGATTTTTTTTTTGTGTACTTGATATTATCTATCTTTAGTTCAGGTTATTTCTTGAAAGAAAATTACAGTACTATCAATCATGTTTAAAATGATTCTGTTGACTACCTCTAATGATAAAACAGCCAGTGTAATAACTGTGTTTTGAGACACATGCTAAAATTTCTATTGTGAGAAGAGAGAATGTGTGACAGTTAAGATTGTTAAAATGCAATATTTATCTGTTAGTGAAAATTTCACCACTTTATATTCATGTCAAAATGTACAGTCCGTATTAAAACTGAGAACATACCATTTGTTTTTTTAATTTTGTCAAGTATAGTAATAGTAGTATATCTTAATAAATAACTTTATATAGTCCCTAATAATGTATAAAATAGGAGAGGAATATTAATTTTTAGAGCAAAAATAACATACACTTAAGAAAGTTGATTGTTCTTTCTGCCTATGGCTTATCTAGTTGCAGAATGTCACCTTCCCAAGCGTTTTTAGTAATGTACAGGTACTTGAAATGTATCTGTTCAGGTATCAAGTACCTATTAAAATACCAAGTACATTTCAACAACTTGAAATGAATATAGATGGAAAATCAGTGGTACTGTTAGGGCTGGTCTACAAAACATCTTGAACAAATCTTGTCTGTGTAATTTGTTCATATATTTAAATTGTATGCCATAGTTATTTTCAAAAGCATTTCAAGAGCTATGCCAAACAGTATGCACAATTTAAAATAAAATTTTTCACTTTCTTGAAGCTTCAGTTCAAGACACTCTAGAGACTATCTAGAAAAATACTTCTGTTACTACAATGTGCTTTCCTCTAGGTTGGCTAACCAGTCTGCCTTTTTTTTTTTTTTTAAAAAAAAAGAGTGATTGATAATAAGAAAAGTAGGATAAGGCAGCATCCAGGAACAAGCTGTTCACTTTGCATTTGACTCCACCTCTCAAATTCAGTTGTAAATTATTTGCTCTAGAACAGGGGTGTCAAACTCATCGCATCATGTGATGTGTTGCAACGTATTGTGACTTTTCCCCCCTTGCCGCAGCTGGGGTGGGTGTGGCTTCCGCGTGATGCATACAGCCAGCAGGCCGGCAGCTTGACACCCCTGCTCTGGAGTAACTATAGAAGAAAGTAACTTTTGAGACAATAACTCAGTTTATGTGGAATTAAAAGTAGTGCTGCTTAAGTATGTTGTCATATCTTTGGGTTTTAGAATTTTTATGTCGGGACACATTGGTTTATTTTTATTTTATATTCTGGAAAAGGGAGGAAAGGAAATGATTGTAAATTTGGTTTTGCGACTTTGATTATTCTCCTATAGATTTTGATTTTGGGATAGTGTGCACTAAGTGTGAAAAGATTATTTATATATACACAGTATGGAATGATGTCTTGTAAATGATTTATACATTACAATTTTAACTTATCCATAACAATATATTCATACTAATATTATTGCTAGGTGCTTTGAAGACTTTCAGTGGAGAAGCAGTGTCTAATAAATCCCATTTATATGATTGTCATGAATATATATGCCAGAGGTTAAAAAATGACTGTATTTTCTTTTATATATTCTATATTACTTTTGACTATGTGGAATAGACCATCTCTTAAGTAGAATTTTTATTTTACACTTCTTAACTCAAATATGAGTTAAGAACTTACGTAACGTCAGAAGCATTTCTATGAAGATATTTTGCTAATAGTAAATATAAACTTTATAGATGAATATCTGAAATAGTACTTTTTTTTTGCTAAAATGGGAATATCATAAAACTACCAGGCACAGGTAATGAGGATTCTGCACCAGTGAATTTCTGCACAATTGAAATTGAGATTTAAGAGAGTAATATTGCTTGGCAGATTTTAATTATTTTTCCATCAGTTTTTTTAAAAAAACAAGAGCTGTAACATAGGAATATGATTGATCCAAAAATGTTTGTATGATCTGAAAAATGTTTTGAACATGGGAAAGCATTATATAAATGTCAAAAAATGTATCCAAGAATATTAAAATGCTTGAATAAAAGGGTATCTTCAGAATGTTTATTCTCTGGATGTGTTGTTAATTTGCTTCAGATTGTCATCCATCTGAAAAAGATTTAGAATGAGGAAAAAAGAATCAATTATCTCCAGAGTTAAAGTGGGGAATCAGTTAATGGCAGTACAAAAAGTTTCCAAACCAAAATGGATGAATTAAGAATACTGGTTGTGAATGAAAATATAAATATAGTTAGCACATCAGAAACCTGATAAGGAGAGCCTGATGGAGATACGATCATTTCTGACTAGGAACTTTATACTGTGTGTCTATGTGTGTGTGCGTGTTTACTGATATGCTATTTCCCTCCTGACCAAAATACCAAGGATGATCTTGAGGTAGTGAAATAAATTAGAGAAAAATGCAAGAGAAGTGTATTTTAATAATAGAGGATTTTTGCTACCCTTGCATAGATTGGTTATATTTCATCATATATATTTATAATATGTATAAATATATATGATGAAGAATTTAAATTTCTACATGCACCAGATATCTGTACCTTGGAATGGTTGGGCTTGGAACCAATCAGAGGGGAGGAAATTCAGATTTAATTCTAAATTATGACTATGAAATATAAATGTAGGATCCAACTCAAGTCACTGTAGATTAAAAGAAGGGAAAGCTTACTGAAACTTGAGGGATCAGGTAAAAAGGATTAACAGGAAAAGCCAAGAGGATCATATTTCTTCATAATGCTCAGAGGTTATTTAAAAGCTACAATATCTTCCACAGTGAAGGATTAGGTCAATTAAATCCACAAACACAGACTGGAAACGTCTGTGATGATAATAAGAAATGCAAATAAGTAATTTGAGGAGTATATGGCAAAAAAAAGTACGGGCGAACAATAATAAATTATTCAAAGTAGAAAACTTTGGGGAAATGGGTAGGCAAGTAGACAATAAAAAAGTGAGAGAACTGTTCAAGAATAATGCAGAAATTGCAGACAGACTTAATGAAAAATTTGCATCTGTTTTTATTACGTACAAAAGTATATGACAGATATGTGAATCTGTACTGAAATGTTCAGGAAAGAAAACGAAACAAATTGAGTTAATGAGAAGATGTTCCTAGACATCTTGAAAGAGAATAAAGTAACAATCCACACTTTGATCGCATCTACCAGAGGGTTATTAAACAGCTGAGATGTGAAACTGTGACCTTCTAGCAAAACTTGCCAATGAAATCAAGCTCAGAGCCAATAGAATAAAAGGTTAGCAATGTGACACCAAATTTTAAAAAAGGGTTCTGTGGACTTCCAGGAAATTACATACCAATAAATTACGTATCTGTTTCTAGCAAATTGGTAGAGATGATAATCTGAAGAATAATAGATACATAACAAACAAACCTGAAGGAAGATCAGCAGATCTGCAAAGGTTTCTGACTTAGTGTGACATAGACTATTCATCCTTTAATTTAGCATTCTGAACAAGCTGAAGTACTGAGACATGTTCAAAATACAATAGTTTAAAAATTCCCCGTTTAGTATTTTCAAGGAATTCAGCTTGAATCTCAGTATGTACTCTGTATTTATCTGGGAGTAAATATGAATGAAAATATATGGTACTTACTGTCATAGTACACAAAATCTGATTCCCACTATGAAAATTAAATATTCATCTGTCTTGATGCCACATGGTTGGGAAAGATGGTGTATACGTGTCATGGGTTCTTTTTTTAAGCCATGCCCAACTGGATTGACCCAGACTCAACACACACACAAAAGAACTGTATTCTGGACAGGTGTTTTCTATATACTGACCTATAAGGAAAGGGGAGATACTATATTTTGTAAAAACAAACAAAAGTGATATATAAGTACTTCCTATATTCTGTTGCCATCTCTACATTATTACTATGATAATTACTATTATAATACTTCATTACTCTTCAATTCCTATTACTATGACAATGTTTGCATTGTTACCTATTACTCTGTTACTACAGCATTACTCTATTACAATTACCAATATACTACGCTATGTACTATTACTACTATGCATCACCATTTCTTTTTTTAAGCCTGTTCCGCCCCTTGCACAAAACCATCCCCTCTTCTCCCCTCCCCCCCCGTGCCGGGCCACCAATCTGGGAAGGTTGGGGTACTTTGATCTAGAAGACCTCCAAGGACCCGTCCAGCTCTATTATTCTGTATTAGTTCAGATTAACTGAAAAAATATCTACCAATATTATAATTGTGCAGATATATCACTCTTAGTTTGTGACAACCTATGAGTATATATTATGGTTCAGGAAGCAAGTTATATTGATTTTAAAATACTTCCCAAATAAGAGAAACTTCTTTGGATATTAATTATAATCTAATGTAACCTAATCTAATGTAAGAAGAATTTAAACCATAACTTGAAATAATTATCTATTGAAGCAATTCGGCATTTTAAAATAAAGTTATAATGCATGCATATTTTGGGTGTTACTGAGATTCTGTAATGGTATATGGGAATGACCTTGGGAGACAGATAAAAGGCAACTTAGCCCACAGCAAGAATGTAGGTGGGACAAGTAGCTCTGTAGGGACCTTCCTTAATTTCTGGGGCTGTAAAGAGAATGGAAGGGAATTTACTTTCAAACTTGCAAGATACTGTTAATGTAATGTTATATTAGAGTAGAATTAGTTCATCGGGTGATGTTTTCTATCTGTGTTACCTGCCAGCCACTGTGATCCCCATTTTCAAAATTTTCTTCTTTCTGTTTCCTTTCTATACCTCTGTCCTCTATTATCTCTCCTGAAAAGTGAAAGGGGAAAAGTAGGCAATGTGAGATGTATTTAGAAAATTTCCCATCGGATTAGGAAAGCCTGGCAAGGCTTTTATACATAAGTTTAGACTACCTTCAAATTATATTGAATTTGTTACTCTTCTTCCTTGCAAAAGTTTCCTATCTATTTATAGATGCCTCGCATATCCTTCCTCATTTTTTATCTTTCCTAACATTGAGACAACAAGCTTTGTTCTGCTGGTTAAAGACATGCCTATTACATTAAAATATTAATATATTAACAGGGGCACAATGGCTCATCGGTTAAAGATGCTGAGCTTGTCAGCTACAAAGCTGACAGCTTATGTTTAAGATCCAGCATTATGCGATGGGGTGAGCTCCCATTACTTGCCTTAGCTTCTACCTGCCTAGCATGCAAATAAGAGTAGATAAATAAGTATCACTTTGGTGGGAAGGTAACAGCGTTCTATGCACCATAGCATATAGTCTTGCTGGCTACAGAGATGAACACTACCCCCTAGAGTTGGACACGACTGGAAAGGGGAAACCTTAACCTTTACCTTTAATGCATTAATCAATAACAGCCACTATTTCATTGCTCTGTTCAGTCTCTTTCAAGAGAAAGGTGAAACAAAGGAAGATGCAATGAAAGAGATATCTATTTGCAGTATTGAAGTTAACTGGTGAAAATTGCAAATTAACAGAAAGTAGGTATGGACCAGATCCTTCTTGCAGTCCATCAATTACATCCTATACCATGGACAATTAGTGTAAGGATCTGCAGTTACTTGTGGCTGCTAAAAGCTTTGGTTTGGTCCTCCAGACATTGCTTCAACTTTGTACTTTATAATGTGACAGAAGAAGAAAATACAAAGAAAATAATATTAAAATTTATTTAATCAAAGTTTTTTTTACAATTTATATTAGACTCTATCAAACTTAGTTGATATCTGTGTCCTGCCTATCTTTTGGACTGAAGCTTTTGGCATACTGCTCAAGGGTTATTTGTGGCTTTGGGTTTGAAAAACTCTTGCAAGGTTTAAAGTATTTATTTCATTCCTTAACTTCCTCCTTTTCAGGAAATGAGGCAAAAATGATTTGGGAATACAGTTTCTCAGAATATCTGTTTCTAGATTATTATTATTAGATTATTTTTTGAGATTATTATCTGTTATAGACCATTGCAGCCTCCAAGCATCAACAATATAGAACCTTCTAGATAAAGATTATGTGTTCAGATTGTCAAGAAAAATTGGAGAAATAATGGTTTACAGGTTAGGACAGTTTCTTCCTATTATAATCCAAAGTAGAATTGAAGAAGTGAGATTGCTGTAATTATATTTCTCCTCATTGTGACAGTTCTGTTCAGAGAATTTTCTCCTTTTTTAAAATGCATTTATGAATTGAGAAATGCTTTGAATTTCCATGTATGTCTTAATTAAAATTACAATATTAAACTGATGCTTTATTTTAAGATAAGAGCAAGTATATTCAGAGGGATATAGGATTAAGTCTGCTGAAATAGCACTAACATCAAGTGAATCATGTCTAATTTAAGCCTCATTGATTTTATTAGTTATTTTCTAAGCCTGATCACAAACAGTTGCATATCCAGCTGACGCTGATTGAACTTGAAAAGCTAAACAGATGCAGAGCTGAATTATACTTGAATTGGAGACTAGCAGGAAACCACAGGGCTGTAAACTAGATTATCAAGTCAAAACACCAAAACATTGTGGAAAAAATGTATTGACAAATCACTTTTATCAATGCTTTTGTGAAGGCAGGGAGATTTAACTGTATCGGTATCTTAACTTTTCGGGTTTGATCATAATTTAGTAAAATCCTACTACAGGTTTTCTCACTTTGCACTTAGCAAATTTTATATCAATACCTGGGAGATCCTGGAAAAGATAATCAAAAAACAGATCTGTGAACAACTAGAAGCAAACAAAGTTATAATTGGTAGCCAACACGGGTTTGTTAAAAATAGATCATGCCAAACCAATCTTATTTCATTCTTTGATAAAGTGACCAAATTAGTAGGCATAGAATCAAGGATCATGCGAAGTATTAGTACCGCTTTATAAAATTCTAGTGAGACCACACCTGAAATACTGCAACCAATTTTGGTCACCATACTACAAAAAAGATGTTGATACCTTGGAAAAAGTTCAGAGAAGAGCAACTAAGATGATCCAAGGCCTGGAGACTAAAACATATGAAGAACGGCTGCAGGACTTGGGTTTGGCTAGTCTAAAGAAAAGAAGAAATAGAGGTGACATGATAGAAGTATTCCAGTATTTGAGTGGTGCCACAAAGAAGAGGCACCACTCAAATACTCCAAAGCACCAGAGGGCAGGACAAGAAACAATGGTTGGAAACTGACCAAAGAGAGAAGCAACCTGGAATTAAGGAGAAAGTTCCTAACAGTGAGGACAATTAACCAGTGGAACAGCTTGCCTAAAGAAATCGTGGGCACTCCATCACTGGAGATTTTTAAGAAGAGACTAGACAGTTTCTTGTCTGAGATGGTACAAGTTCTCCTGCTTGAGTGGGGGGCTAGACTAGAAGACCTCCAAGGTCTCTTCCAATTCTATTCTATTCTATTCTATTCTATTCTATTCTATTCTATATGATAGAAAGACAGAAAGGGAATGGAAGGGAGTATGTCAGTAAATTCATTTATAATACCTATATATTTAGGTAGAGAAATTGGGATGAGAATGAGAAAAATGCTTTTTACTATTTTTATTCCTCAATTCCTTTCTCTTTTGTTTCTTATTTCACACAGAGACATACCATTCTGGAAATGTAATAATAGCAACAGCAGCAGTAATAACAATAACAGTAATAGTATTTATTGGGGAAAAATTAGTAGCTGGGAATCTTTGGGTAAAACATAAATTGAAGAAAGGCTTGTGACTCCCTATTATCTCTAAATATAATTTCAATTACAAATCTCTGGCTTTCTTTTTTTTTTTTTTTTTTTTTTTTTTTTTTTTTTTTTTTTTTTTTTTTTTTTTTTTTTTTTTTTTTTTTTTTTTTTTTTTTTCAAAATTTTTTTTTTTTATTATTTTCAACATAAGAGAAAAAGCAATCACAAGTACATCACAATTGAAAAAACCCCCTCCCCATGAGGCTTGCTTATTACATTGCACCCAAACTTAGTAAAAGCTAGAATAAATGATGCTCCGTTTGATGTAAAAATAACAGCATATATGTGTTATGAAAGTTTTACCAAGAAATACTAGAATTTAAGGAACATAATTCAAATTGTGTTGTTACAAGCTTTAGTTTTTTCCTAGTTACATTTTCTATAGATATTTTATGCATTTTAATACTTTATATGCAAGTAGTACTTGATTTACAATCACAATTGGGACTGGAATTTTGTTTGCTAAGCAGTGCAGTCATTAAGCAAATCATTATGTGAACAGACTTGATTTTATGACTATTTTTACCATGGTCATTAAGTAAATCACATGGTTATTAATGAATCTGGGTTCCCCCCATTGACTTCGTTTGTCATAAGCTGCCTGCCTAGGTTGCAGATCTCAATCAGGTGACTATAGGGTGTTGCAACTGGTCATAAATCTGAACTGATTGTCAAGCACCCAGATTATAATCATGTGACCATGAAGGTGGTGCAATTATTGTAACTTTAAGAATGAGTTATACGTCACTTTTTCAGTGCTGTTGTAATTCCAAACCATCATTAAATGACCGGTGGTAAATTGGGGACAACCTGTAGTGGACAGAGGTGAATTAGTAACCATGGCAATTCATTTTTATCAATGATATTTTGTGCAAATGAATCTAAAGCTTGGTTGTCCAAACGTTTGGCTTGCCTGGGCCATATTGACTAAAAAGGAATTGTCTTGGCCGCATATAAAATATATAATATAGTTAATGTATATAATATTCCTTTATTTTTAAATAATTTTCATTATCTTGTTGGGGCACATTACTAGCTCTCCAGGACTGTGGGTTGAACATACCTAATGTAAAGTTTCTGTTCAGTCTATTGGTAACTATTGAATTTGTGCAGTTGCTGCATGCAAGACAATAATTGAAATGGATACTCAGTCTCAATCAGAAAGCTACAAATTCTATTTAAAAAGAATATATATTTTCTCTATCTTTAATAAAATTTGTAAAATCACTTATTTCTGAAATATTTGATTCTGTCTTTTCTAGGTGAAATGAATGACAAAAATGTTCAAGTTATAGAATTGCCTATAGTTGACAGTCTACATCCACGGCCTCCATATTTGCCCCTGGCAATTCCAGAAGATCTGGCTGATAGATTAATTCGTGTCCATGGGGATCCTCCAGTATGGTGGGTCTCACAGTTTGTCAAATACTTAATTCGTCCACAGCCTTTGTTAGAAAAAGAGATAGAAGAAGCCACAAGAAAACTTGGTTTTAAACATCCAATTATTGGGTAAGTGTTTTATTAAGTCATTAATTTCATTAAGATTGTCATAAACTTACTCATGTTTATTCCCATTGAAATCAGTAGGATTTACTTCTGAAAAACATATTTTTCCCCAAACTCACCTTATTTCAGTATTTTCTTTTTCATATCAATGCTATTTGGGAATAAAGAAAGCAGTCTTAAACCACTTTTTTAATTTCAAGCTCACTACACAGAATGAAGATCCTGCCCTGTTCACCCCAACATGTTTAATTCAGAAATACAATGCCTCTGACAATGGAGGCTTCATTTCGCTTTTATAATTAATGATCATTGATGGTTTCAATACATTTAGAAAAACTTTGTTTAAAAGTTAAGAAAGTTATATTTTATAGTTCTGACAGTATAGACAATAAATCATTGGACTTTCAAATTATTTAGGAAATAATTCTCAGCAAAATTCAAGTGTCTAATCTTCATTTTTAAATGGTATTCTTAGAAATGGTATATAAACTAGCAGAACCACATGATCTTGGTTATCAAAAGCACCTACCGTACTTACCAGTATTTAGGCTAGTTGACAGATCCTAGGATGTAGCCAGTTTAATCATTTAAGAACTATGAATTGGATTTTTGAAATTTCTATTTGATGCCCACTCTTTTAGAATGGCAGGCTATTGTTTAGGATCTAATCATTATCAAATGAAGGAAATTGCATTATTTTTTATAAATCACATAGAGATCTAATTGCACATTTTGAAGTGGTTTATGTTTCAGCTCATACGTATACACCTATAATCCTAGATTGAATATTTCTTTAATTTTCTTGACTCTACTAAATTTTCTGTGAAATATATTCCTAGACTGTTACATTTTCTCTTCTACTTGTAAAAAGAGCTGTCATTTTTCAACATAATTGAAATAAAGTCACCTCTAGAAGAGATGGACTGCACATAAATCAAATAAATAAATGTAAAAAAATATTTGTTTTTTTTAAAAATAAGTCAAAATAGTCCTATAAGCTATAGCAATTAATCTACCTTGCAGCAATGAATTTCACAAATTGATGATTTAATATATATGAATAATAAATAAATGAATAAATGAATAATAAATTTAATTTATTTACAACCTAACCTAATCAATTTTATTTGGGTTTCTCATGTTTTTAGTTCTGGTATTGCAGTGAGAGAGAAAAGAGTTTTTGAAACTTAACACATTTCAATTACATTCCTCATTTAAGTTTGCTTAACTAAAATTTTTCTGACTTTGTAATATTCCCATTTGTTTGATATAAACTGACGTAATGAAGTGTAATTGTATTTCTGTGTTTTCATCTGCCTTTTAGAATGAACTTTTACCATTCTAAGTGATAAAAAAATTACATTTTCTTAATATGAGATATCTGTTATATTTTTTTAAAAAAAATGCAGATACATGCAGACCCATACACAGAACAGTCTATGGAATTTTATTCTGTCAAAAAGAGTAGTCTAAATTGAGTCGTCACTCAACATCTTGCTGATTGAGAGAAGGAAAGATTTTTGACAGTTCTCTAAAGCTTAGGGCCTCCTGACTCTTACTCTTACTTTTACTCTTGAATTGCCGCAAATTCTTTGTTCTGAATTAATAAGAGATGTGTAAGAGAAATGTCAAGTATCCTTTTATTTTCCAGTATTCACGTCCGTAGAACAGACAAAGTGGGAACCGAAGCAGCCTTTCATCCAATTGAAGAATACATGGCACATGTTGAAGAACGTTTCCAACTTCTTTCCCGGAAAAAGCATATTGACAAAAAGCGAGTCTATTTGGCTACAGATGATCCTTCACTGTTGCAAGAGGCAAAATCCAAGTAAGGCATCCTGGCGCACAGTTTCTGCAAAAGTGCTTTTACATGATACAGTCATTTAAACAATATGATTTGTTCAATGTTACTGTCTTGTTTCAAGATTTTTCCAAATTTCACTAACTTTACCTCAACGTTATTTGAAATCATATCCAAACATTTTTGGTATTTAGGATTGAGGGAAGAGAAAATAGCATTATTTACATCAAATGTTTCCTCCATGTAGTGTTCTTACTCCCTTGGTACTTGAGATGAAAAAATTTCTACTAGAGAACTAGACCATAAGAGTACATTTTCCCTGGCATGAAAAATTTCTTTGTCTTTGTTTCTCAAATCAGTTCATTATGTTTAATTTCTGCTGGAATCCTATCTCTATATCAGTCACACTTATAAAAACCATTCCCCCCCCCCATCATTCTCCAGTTTCCATTGAGACATCACAGTGTAAATCACTTCATGATTTTCAGTTACACATTAAACTTGTAAGGAAAAATCAGACTTATAGCCCAGATTTCCTGCTTAATTGTTCCTATTCAAGAAGAATAAAAATATAACTATTTGTCCCTAGGTGCAGATGTAAGAAAAGCTGGTGGCTATTCAAGATTAGGAACTATATAATACTAGAGAGAAAATTTGATCAAGAGCTGAATTAACCAGCCCTTTTTCTATTCTTACACTACTTGGCAGAACAATCTGCTGCACTTTGACGGCAGTTTCCAATTAATTCATATTTGGAAATTGTTAGTTTTACTTCCTGTTTGGAAGAATGACACTCAGATAAATTATAGTATTTTCTTTTAGTTTGAGGAGATTTATCTTCAGATACTTTCTTCCACAGTAACTTCATCTGAGAGGTTTGACTGTTAATTACTGGGTTTCATACATCATATCCTACCAGCCATTAGATGCTCACCTTTGATGCAGCATCACTGGTCTGCATTGGAATAACTTCTGTTCTCTTCCTATTCATTCTGGCATAACTTCTTTAATTAATCTTGTTTACAAATGAATGGATCATTCCAGCATGACTTTTCCATTAAGCTGATCTTCAATCATATAATAAATAATGTTTGTGAATATGTTCAAAGGTTTATTTGTTTGCTCAAATATGGAAGTTCTTTCAGGTTTGATAAACCACTTTTTGTCCTCTCATATAGTATTACAATAATCCAGGTAATTCCAAGATATAGTATCCTGGGTATGTATGTGATACTATATTTTTTTCAGTTGTCCTGGGGCCCACTTTCCCATATGGAGACTAGAGATTAGTTCTATGAAAACTGGCTCTTTGTTTCCAGAGTTTGGCCAAAAGGATGATGATGATGATGATGATAACAATAACAACAATGATATTAAAACTGTATAGGTCAAGCTTTCCAATTCATGAACTGAGTAGCTATTTTTATTTTGAAAGAATAAAAAAATTTAAAGTCTCAATTTTATTGGAAGCCTCACGGCACACATACATATAGCTTCCATAGGAAGACCTGAACACCAAATGACCAGCAAAGTAAAGATATCACCACTCCCTAGAACAGGATATTCCAAACTGTGAGGTGTACCTCCCTTGGGTAGGTGTAAACAGACTCCAGTAGAGCTGTGAAGAACCTTTTCATTAAACTGTGACAATAAATCCACCTTCATTGCATGTTTTCATTATTCATTTGTGTTCATTTTTGTGCTTGGATTTTTAGGGGAGGTATTGGGTTTCCCTAAAAACAAGACCTATCCCAAAAATAAGACCTAGCTTGATTTTTACGTATGTGCTTAATATAAGCCCTAGTTTTGGGGTGAGGAGCATATGTAAAAATCAAGCTAGAGCGGGGGTGGGGGATGGAGCTGCCCCACATGCCCCGCACCCGCTTAACTTAGGACTGCTGCAGCCAGGCCTCCCATGCCCCGACATCTGTTTTGCTGCTGTCCAAGGGGGCTGTGCAGTGCACCGGCGATATGCGCCACGTGGTGTGTGGCTGTAAACAGCCGCAGAAGAACTTGGGCAGTGGCGCAACAGGTGTCGGGGCGTGGGAGGCCTGACTGCGGCAGGCCTAAGGTAAGCAGGTAAGACATTCCCTGAAAATAAGACCTGGTGCCTCTTTTGAAGGCAAAAAAAAAATATAAGACCGGGTCTTATTTTGGGGAAAACATGGTATATACATTAAAGAGAGGTGTGATAGTAAAGAGAGGTGTGATAGTAAAAAGAGAGGTGTGATAGTAAAAAGGTAGGATCCAGTGCACTAAGAGCAGGAGAAAAGCTCTAGCCAAGCAGCTGTGAAAATAACATTAATTACTAATTAAAATATCTGACCAACCTATCTGATAGTGAAGTAAATTCAAACATTTCTAAATTTCTTGCTGATTCATCTTTGCATTATTTGAATTCTTTCGTATAGCATAGTTTTCAACCTTAGAAGTCTCCTTTCTTCCCAGTGCCCTTATGGAAGAAGGGCAAACTTGTAAAGAACATACTCAGTTGCAGTGCCTGAGTCCAGTTTCCTGTTGACCAAATGCTTCTCCATGTCTTGATTTAATTTCAGCTTTTTTCTCCCATCCATGTTATTGTACTGATTGTTTCCTTGCTGGTAAATGACAAGTAGCATTTAATATGCATATTAATGGTATACAGCTTTAGTTATCTCTTTCAGCAGAAAGGTACCATGATTGATTGTATAAAAGGCTGCCAAGATTGATGGTATAAAAAGCTTCAGATACAAGTAGTTTTTATTTCTTACGAAATACAGTCAATTTTCCATTTGTTAGTAAAATTTGTACCAATAAATTAAGTGGTCTTCCTTACTATTCTTAAGTGTCAGTTCAGAACAAGACACCAGAATTCAGTCTTACTTAATAAATTGTGCAAAGATACTACACTCTTCCCTAAAGAAAACAAAAGCTTGATGCTGTGATGCATTTTTTTCAGATATCCAAACTATGAATTCATAAGTGACAATTCCATATCATGGTCAGCGGGTCTTCATAATCGATACACTGAAAACTCTCTGCGGGGTGTTATTTTGGATATACACTTCTTGTCTCAGGCAGACTTCCTTGTGTGCACTTTTTCTTCACAGGTAAGCTAATTCCTGTTGCAAAACTTGAGGCAAATTAAAAATCCATAAGCACACACATATAAAATAAAAGATAGTTTTAAATTAACAATCAATAATAATAACATAATAGAATTACCAATAAATCGGTATTTTAAAAATTCAGTGTAGAAATTAACAAGAAAACATATCCTTTGCAAATAAATATAAAACAGTTGAAGGGTTCTTTTTCCGAATAATCATGGAAATTGGAAAGAATAAGCAGAATTTCAATTTTTTAGCATTAGTAAAAAACTATTATTTTGCTGTAGTTTGGGACAAACAAACAAAATGAAATATTTCTTAATGAATCTTATATCTGCAGTATTGCTGCAAAATGGCTACTATTTTAACTATTAGTAATGGCTGCCAGTTTAGAGGACTTTATATATTATCACATTGATGTTTCAGAATCAAGGGCAAAAATATGCTTCAGACCACGAATGTACTACCAGTTTCTTATAACCAAATATATATTTCCCTGAAATTGCACAGCAGCTTCAGAGCTCAGTTTCATGAATCTGGTAAAGGGAGCTGCAGTCAGGTGTTACATTTGAATTGTGAAGCACTTTTTGCTTTTGAAACTGAAGTACTAAAGGCAAGATTTTAATTAATGGATTATCTGCCTCTTAAAAGTGTATTACCCAACTGCACATGATAACAACATAGAAGCGTTTCCTTTATTGAATACTATGGATGATTTGCTAGGAACATTGTGATCACTAGTCCTGGATATCTCTAAGTACACTAAATAAAATTGGACTGTATTACCAAACAATTCATTGATTTTGTTCTTAAAAGCAATACATTCTGAAGCATAGGCATCATACCAACTAATGATTTGTGTCTATAGGACAATATATATCTGTTTTGAAATGCCAGGTTTTTTTTTTAATTTATCAAATTTCAGTTAAGTTACCCATTGATTATAAACGGATTATTTCAACATTTTATCTTTTAAAAATAATACTTCACTGTGAACATCACAGAGGTATTATTGCCGAAATAGTTGATAGCAGGTTTTATATCTTGTGTGCTGGGGAGGACTGAAAGCTCTTGGTTCAATTCTGTCTTTCTTTCAGGCTTTTTGTCTTTCAGCTCCTGGCTTCTTAGCTTCACTATGTTTTGGGTTTTCTTCCTGTCTTAGTCTGCCGTTGGATGAGGCTTGAATTGTAGCCAGATTTCCAGTTTTTCTTTCAACAAAGTTAGAATACATATTTGATGTCCGAAATCACACACCTTTCTGTATGCTCAATGACAGATGCTTCATTGTAACAATTGTAATATAATAGATTCAAAACTTCCTTAATAGCATCTATCATGGTTCCCCATCGATCATGGTCTCTGACACAATATCCGTTAACTTCTGCATAAATAATGCATTTCTTGATTCTTTTTTCATGCTTTTTAAAACCTTAGTAGTTTCACTCAAGAAGACATAACACATGGGGTTGTTGTTTTGCACTATTTCTGGAAAGTGTGCTTAAATAAGCTATTAGAAATACTGGAAACACATTAGTGCTACATCTTAGCAGAGAATGCATTGATCCTCAAGGTCAGGAGCAAAACAAGCACAGTTAGGGGAAAAAGTGAGAAAAGCTCTATTGCGTGATCAGCTCTCTTCCTCTGCTTTGGATCCAGCCTTAAAATTCCATCATAATCACGCATGTATGTGTTAGTGCCTTTGAGTTAGCTTTTTGACCCCAGGTGACTGCCTGGTCCAGTCCTTGCAGTTTTCTTGACAAGGTTTTTTGGAAGTGGTTTGCCATTGTCTCTTTCCTGGGCTTGAGAGAGAATGACTAGTCCAAGGTCCCCCAGCTGACTTTGTATTTAAGGCAGGACTAGAACTAATGGTCTCCCAAGGCCTGATATGTGGCCTTAACCAGTAGATCAAACTTGCTCTGTACTTTAACATGGTATCAGAAAAAACAATACAGTTTGGATCTGCTCAAAAATAGCCAATTTACTTTCTGTTGTTTTCATTTGTTTGTTGTGGTACAGTGTAAATTAAAGTCATCTTAGGCATAATTAAAATAAAGTAGGTGCAGGGTTCAATAAAGATGATAGCAATCAGAAGAATTTTAACCTGTTTTCTCTTTCCCATGATCCTGAAGGATAAACCTCCAGAGCTGTTATTTAAGCAGGGCAGAGAAAATTACCTCATTAGAATCCATTACAAACTTTACTTCGAAGCAGAGTTAGGGAAGAGAGGAATTTTTATGTAGAGCAGTGTTTCTCAACCTCAACCAACTTGGAGATATGAACTTCAATTCCTACACTTTCCCTGCCAGTACAGGTGGTCCTCAACTTACAATAGTTTATTTAGTGACCGTTCAAAGTTACAATGGTACTGAAAAAAATGACTTATGACCATTTTTCACATTTACAACTGTTACAATATCTCTATAGTCACTTGATCAAAATTCAGATGCTTGGCAACTTGTTCATATTTATAAGGGTTGCAGTGTCCCAGGGTCATGTGATCACCTTTGCGATCTTCTGACAAGTAAAGTCAATGGGAAAACCAGATTCACTTAACAATTGTGTTACTAACTTAACAACTGCAGTGATTCACTTAACAATTGTGGCAAGAAAGGTTGTAAAATGCTGTAGTAAGAATAGTCTTTTTTTTCCTCCCAATCACCACAAATGAGATAATATTATTTTAAAAGGGATTAGGAGAAATTGGAACTCAGCCCTATGAAGAAAGATTGAAGTCACAAGAAAACACCATTGAGGTCAGGTGTTGATGTAATATGAGAGAACCCTTCAAATATCTGAAAAAAAAGTTACATAGGATGTCAAGACATGTTTTCTCTCATTTCAGAGTGCAAGACAGAATAATTCAACTAAATGTTAAAACTAAATTCAACTAAATGTTAAAAAAAAGTTTCCTTATACAATAGCTCATCAGAGGAGCCAGCAGTTATGCTGAGAAATAATGGACTCCCCTTTATAGAGTATATTCAAGGGGAAGCTATAGAACCATTTGTTTTGCACGTCATCCTGGCAGTTATCCTGGAGTTACTGAAAAATATGCCTGTCATGCAACATCTCACGTACAAGGAGCAGAGGTCTAGGTCCCTTGAGTCAATTCTGAGGAATTGACGAAAGTCCACTCAAAAACTGGACTTGATCCAATAGAACTATATGATAAAGATTCTGTAGGCTCCACTAATGCTCTGAATAGTTTAGTAAAGGATATGTGCTAATTTTGTTGTAGCAAGGTTTTGAAGGATTATAAAAAAAAATCAGAAGGGAGCTATATCAGCCTTGTAGCCTATAAAGTGTAGAGCACTGTGACTTAAGTCATCACTGAAAATGTAATCATTACATATTTAAGGGAAAACATCCATTCTTAATAAATTAGAGGTGAATTATGACAAGGCACACTTTCAATAAAAAATCGTGATAGTGATGCTTTCTATTTTGTGCATTCATATTTTGCAGACCCCCAAATAATTAAAACAAGTAGAATGGTTTGAAAACAGTCAAACAATACCTCCTAAAATAGTAGTTGATAGAGAAGACACATTAGATGACAGTTTCAGGATTGGAATTGTTTAGATTTTGTACATTATGAAATATAGTACAAGATAGTCCTCGACCATACAGTAATTGAGCCCAAAATTTCCATTGCTAATCAATACAGGTGTTAAGTGACTTTTGCCCCATCTTTCTTGCCACAGTTGTTAAGTGAATCATTGCAGTTGTTAAGTTAGTAACATGGTTGTTAAGTGAATTTGACTTCCTCATTGACATTTGCTTGTCATAAGGTTGCAAAAGGCAATGACATGACCCCAGGATACAGCAACTGTCATAAATACATGCCAGTTGCCAAGTGTCCAAATGTTTACCAGCCCGTGGGGAGGCTGCAATAGTCATAAGCGAAATGGTCATAAGTCGCTTTTTTTTAGTGCCATTATAACTTCAAATGGTCACTAAATAAACAGTTGCAAGTCGAGGACTACCTGTAAAAAAGTAAGGAGAGTTGCATTCCATTACATTATTGAATATATGTTAAGAATAAATAGAAGAAAAGTCTAATAATACACGTTTCTTTTAGATACGATTAATCAATGGGCAGATTCTAAATAATAATACAAACCTGTTAATATAGTCTCTTTATTTTTCTAGGTTTGTCGAGTGGCTTATGAAATCATGCAGACATTACATCCCGATGCATCGGCCTATTTTCATTCTTTGGATGATATTTATTATTTTGGGGGACAGAATGCCCACAACCAGATTGCAATTTATGCTCATCATCCTCAAACTGCTGATGAAATTCCTATGGAACCTGGAGATATAATTGGTGTTGCTGGAAACCACTGGGATGGCTATTCCAAAGGCATCAATAGAAAATTAGGGAGAACAGGTTTATACCCTTCCTATAAAGTAAAAGAGAAAATTGAGACAGTCAAGTATCCCATATATGAAGAGGCTGACAAATAAAGGCAAGCAAAATAATTCATAGCAACTTTTACTTTGAACTATTACAACCAACCATATTGTTGACTTTTGTAGGATGTGAATTTGCATTTTAACATATGGTTAAAATGAAAGCCTTTTACTGTTCAGACTGGATGCACAGCGTGGAACAATTTGATAGGGCACTGTTTGAACTTTGTTATATGCACACTGCACACATGCACACTGATACACATTCAACAGGAACTATTGTTTTATACTCTTTGTCTTTTTGGGAATATGTCCCTCTCATGGATCATATATGAATTCTGGGCTCAGTTCTTTGCCATTAATAAACTATAAGACTTAACATTGCTGCATTATGTAATTTAAGTGACATGAGCATATTTTGTATGTGCAGAATATAAAATATGGTGCCTCTTTTTGAAAGATCAGTGACATTTTAGAAGAGCCATGTCTCGTTCTCCTGATGGGCAAGACTTATGCCTGCCTTTCACTGATGTTGTTATGTCCACTCAATGTGCTCCAACCAACAGATTTAAATAACCAGAACAGATATTTCTTTACAGGATTTTTGTTAGCAATTTCATTGATTTAATTCACCTCATCATTAATTAAAAAAATACATCCAACTATACAACAATTGTCTGGTAGAAATTTTTGTAAAATTATGCCATGAGCTGATTCTTTAGTACTGTTTCTGGACATTGTCTTTGATAACAAAAAATAAATTAAAAAAATGAATGGTTGGAGTGCTACAAGTAATATGTTTTTAAAATTAAGAAGACTTTGTTGAATGGAATATATTTCTATTCTTTTCTTAAGAAATCTCTGAAATTTCATGCAGTATATTTTGGTATCCTTGACTAGTACAGAGGCTGTCTGTGTCTATTGATTCCTTGTTTGGCAGAGAGCCAAGGGCCCAGCCTCTTCTCTTGCAAGTATGGTGCTGAGAAAATCTTTTCTATTTCTGATATGTTGTTTTCTATACTACTTCTATACTATTTAGTCAGCATTGCCAAAGATGGAAAATCATGAAAATGGAGGTCCAACACCAACTTAGGGATTGCTGCTCTTCTGGATTTTGTATTAATATAGCAACAAATGGTTTTGATAACCTCTTACGTAGTAGGCCTGGGTTGGCTTTCCCCATTACTGCACAGGGGACACCAGTGAGATAATTTCTATCCATCAGGGTAGAAAAACTGGTGGGTAGGACAAGATAGAAATTCATCCTTGAATGTGTCAGAGGTTCTTGTAAGAAGTGGGTTTTATCTGCAGTTGATTTTCAGCAGTGATGGGGTTTTTTTCCCCTCCCAGTACATAACTGTGGAATAAATTGATAGATTTTCATTTAAGATTATTTTTTTTAAAAAAATGTTGCCCTATCTTACCCAAACTCAATTGAAAGCACCATCTGCATATTGAGGTAGTTGGGTTCTTGATTAAATATTAAACCTGCCATGCCCTTCCTACTTATTTTAAAAGGAGCTATACCAGTGATAGTGAACCTTTTAGAGTCCGAGTGCCCAAAAACCACCCCCGCCCCACTCCGCCCCATCCCGCCCACTCTGCCCCCTTCCCCAGCCTGCTCCGTCCCCGCCCTGCCCACCCACAGGCCTACTCACTGCCTCCACAACCCGCTGCAGATCGCCCAGGCGGCCCAGCAGCGCCATGGCGGCCATGCCCTCCGCCCACACCCTGCAGCAATGGAGTGTGAGGACGGAGTCATCCCAGCTGCCCGGCTCCATGTGCTTGGCTGCGCTGCTCCGCGTGGGCCGTGCTCGGGGGCGACTCTCCTCTGGGGGGGCTGCTGGTGAGTAGGGGGCTGCGGGGGAAGGTGGGGCTGGGAAGACAGCACGTGTGCCCACAGAGAGGGCTCTGAGTGCCACCTCTGGCACGCATGCCATAGGTTCGCCACCACTGAGCTATGCTGTCCAAGTTAATAGATGAAATTGTATCACAGATTTTTTTTTCTACGAATAGAGTAGAGAAGAGCAGTAACTCAGTCCCAACATAGAATGCCTGGAGGGAGTGGAACAGGTAGGTTTCCATAACCTTCTATGGTAACTGTGTTTGGAAGTTTTCCCCTCCTTTTTATATCAGTAGAACTATTTTCTCTAATTATCTGCATGGAAGGAAAAGTTACATTTGCCTACCTCTCTTTGTCGCTTCTCTATCATTATTGTTACTGCTTTCATATGTACATACAGTACTAGTCCCTCTACCTTTATTCTTTTTTTCAGCTGCTTGCTTCCCTGCCTCTCTGAATGTGTTTCCCCCTCCACGCCTTTTATCTTCCTCACGTCTGAGAGAAAAGAACAGTGGAAGCATAATCGTGCATCTCCACAATTACCAGTTTCACATAGTCATCCTTCCACCCCTTTCAATCTTATCAAGCATGCTTTTTAATAATGCCAAATATGCCCACACATACCCCAAATGTCATGTATCCTTCAGTGGCCTAAAGTGACATTTGTTTTAGATAATGAATCGGAAAAACAAAACAGTTCATTACTATGGAATGGTAAAAATTACTGTTTGGGACTGATTATTAAAATACATATTTCTGTTTTTAAGTGCCTGTTAATATTGAAGCTTAACCTTCGAATTTAGATCATGCTGGTACCAATTCGGTGTCAGAATGCAGTCTTCATCTCTCCCTTGGATTCAAATGCCCCAAACATGTATCTGTGCTTTAATATTCTGATTCTTGGATAAAGTGTCATTTGCTTGATGCAGTTTACAGAGTGTAATTTCACCTCCTGATGATAAGGGTTAATGGAAAAGCACTTCTAGTATCATATTAGAACTTTCTTTGAACACATGAGCACTTTGTAGCATCAGCTGTTCCAATGTATTTTTATTTGAGCAAATATATCATTTTCCCTGTGTTTATGAAATTACAAATTCTAATTACCATTAGCAGAAAAGCATTGTGTTTTTGATCATCTTCTGTAAATATTTTTAAATATTATTAAGAAACATAATTTGGTTGTTTTGTAACTGTTCACATTTCAGTGGATGACTTATCCTGGAGAGACACCATCTCTGAGATAAACTTTAATTTGTGAAAAAAGTTGTTAATTTAAAAGCAGCATGTTAATTCAGAAATCCCATCTATTTAGGCTTAAGGATATCCATGTGATCTATCCTAGTGAATACATCAGCATTTCCTCCAGATGTGTTGTGACTATAAATCCACTCACTCCCAGCTAAGAGGACAGCAGGTTGGGAAGGGATGGTGTAGGCGCACAGCCACAAAATAAAAACATTAACTCAGTCTCCCTTTCATGAATGTGATGAGTAAAATATGTCCTCTTATAATATTTATAACAGCAAGTTGTGAAGTCCTCAAAATTGGTAAGTTTGATGGCTATATCATTCCCATCAGAAGATTGCAGTCACTTTAGGAAATCAGCATAAAAAAACATATACTTGTTTTTACAAATAGTCCAATTTTGAAGTCTTAATCCACTTCTAGTTTCCCCCCAGTCACTCTGTTTAGAATATAGCAGAAGTGGCTAGCTTTTCTCATAGCAGTATCAGAGTGTCCCTCGTATCATTCAGCATGCCCCTCTCACCAGCCTTGTCCAAGATGCAATAACATGTAAGATTGCAATGCCAGTATGGTCCCTTGAGACTGAATTTCAGATCTCCCAGATTTTTCAGAGTCGCCCATTTGTGCACTTTTTCTTTTTTATTTATTTATTTACTTGAAAATAAGGCCATTTTATCATAATTTTCTTGGTATGTGATAGTAGTAAGAACTTCTTGGCTTACTCTCATATATATGCATTGAAGTTTACTGTTCCTCTCTAAGCCAGGGAGCCAGCTTTTTACATGTATACAGTATTTATTAGCTCCGCTCCGTTGAAAAAATGGCTTTTCCCTGAGAAGATGGCAGAAAATGGATCGTGTTTGAATAGCTGTATGATCTATTTCATCCAGACTTTTCATCTAAGCTTTATAAAATATATAGCTTTCCACTTGAAATACACCAAAAAAAGAAAAAAAAAACCCACAATCACCCCGCTCTATCATAGGAGTATCGCCCCTTGCAGAGAAAATCTCCAAAACTCATCCCTGGGTGACATACCACCCAAAATGGCCCAAAAGTGCTTTTTCTCAGGAGGCAGCTGGACTTTCTCGTGTTTCTTTTGAAGACGTTTCGCTTCTCATCCAAGAAGCTTCTTCAGCTCCGATTGGATGGTAGGGAGTGGAAGGATTTATATTGCTTGCAGACAGATGGTCATTTGCATTCCTTTATAGAGAACTGCTGATCACCTGTCTGCAAGCAATATAAATCCTTCCATTCCCTACCATCTAGTCAGAGCTGAAGAAGCTTCTCGGATGAGAAGCGAAACGTCTTCAAAAGAAACACAAGAAAGTCCAATTGCCTCCTGAGAAAAAGCACCTTTGGGACAACCATACCTGGATGACTGAGAACCTCCATAGACATTTAGCTATGCACTTTGGGATGAACACCCAAAATGACATTCCCTTCCCCCTAAACCCCCCCCCCCAAAAAAACCTAGCAAGTTTTCAAATTCATCAGGCAAGATTTCACTAAGAAGAGGGAAAAAGGCAAGGCATACCCAAAAACAGGCCAGAGGTTTTAATTCCATGAGGCCCGTAGACCAAAGATGTTTCTGGGCTAAATACAGTTAAGTGATGTTAATACAGGTAGCCTAGACCAGGGGTAGGCAACCTTGGCTCTTTTATGACTCGTGGACTTCAACTCCCAGAATTCCTGAGCCAGCCATGTTGCCTACCCCTGGTCTAGACTTACAACCACAATTGATCCAAAAATTTTGTTTGCTAAATGGGTTTTGCCCCACTTTATGACCTGTCTTGCCATAGCTGTTAAGTGAATCACTACAGTTATTAAGTGAATCTTGCTTCCCCGTTGACTTTGCTTGTCACAAGGTTGTAAAGTGAAATCATATGACTCCAGACCACTGCAACCATCCTAAACGCATGCCAGTTGCCAGTATCCGAATTTTGATCCAGTGACCAAGGGAATGCTCCAAATGATTGTAAATGTGAAAAATGGTAATAAGTCACTTTTTTCAGTGCCATTGTAGCTTTGACCCATTACTAAACAAATGGTTCTAAGTTGAGGACTGCCAATCTTACAACCAATCTTTAGGAATAAGGAAAATAAGAGCCTAATGGAAATACATTGCTCCGCTTTTGCATTTTCACATTGTTGCTTTTTTTTTTTTTTTGCCACTAAATGTTATCAGCGTTTCATATGAATCATGGTACTAAAGGGAATGAATGGACAAATGCTACAGTTCGGTGCTTGTTTCATTTCAAAAAGTTATTCAACTGGGATTGCCAGTATGGCAAAGTCAAAGATATAACGGAGTCTGGAAACTCATTTCTTAACTTCCACTGTTGCACTGATTGAAAGACATAATTTCATGATGGGGATAGGATGGCCACATTTGGGCAGTTTCACTATTGATCTCATTAGTTATTAGAAGTGCACAGTACAAAATTATCCAGAGAATCATAAAAACATCCAGCAATTTGGAAGTGTTCCAGACTTCTCCAACTCTGAGGCTAAAGAGGAGAACATAGCTGATTCTCAGCTGCCATTCAAGAGGCAATAAGAGGTTCTGACTGATGAATCTGGCTCAGTACAACCAGTCATGGATTCCACTAATAAGGAATCACAGACTCTCCTTGGGAGTTTATCAAACCCAAAATCATGTTGCCAATTAAACTTTTTTAGTTTAGAGTGAGAAAAGTCCAAACACAGTAAATTTGGAATTCTTTGTAGATAGATTATGTGTCAACAGGTCAATGTCAACTCTTAACAACTACTTTGATTTCCTCCATGACAATCTGTCCTTAATCTGATCTTTCGGGTGTAATAATGTACCCATCATCACTGTAACTTAGTTTATCTGCCTTGCTGATTGTCCTCTCACCTTTCCCATCATGACACCCTTTTCCAAAGAGCTAGGTCTTTGCACAATATTTCCAAAGTAAGATAATTTCTGAGCCTTCTGGTCATTTGTGCCAATTTATTGGAAAAAGATTTAGCAACACATTCAAATTTTAAATCTTAATTTCATTCCACAAGGCTGGTCACCAGAGTAAGAATATTCAACAAATAGGAAGCTGGCAAAGACAGGATAGCATGGATTAAAGCATATGTATTAATATACCTTCAAATTGATTGCATCTCTAACAGAAAAACTTTAACAAGTAATCTTTTTAAAGCATTCACTAAAGAGTCCAATAAATTAATTCTTTGGTGAATTAACTTTTAAGTATAATTACAGTTAAGGTTAGCTGTCCTATTTTCAGCCTATATATTTTATATATAAATGGTATTTTAAAATAAGAATTTACCCAAAGGGATATTTTATCATGAAAGCAAAGGTCAAATATTAATTTATTTCCCGTCATTGTCCAGATGTGTCTGATCATCCTCAATGGTGGAAATAAACCCAGTTCCTATTATTCTTAGAACCTAAATAAATGAAATCTTTATTATGGTTATAGACCAGCATAACGAGGGTGGGATACAAACATTTTTTAAAAAAAATAAAAAAAATATGAAAACAAAAGTCACACAAAGTTAAAATGCATAACAAATTTTATTTATTCACATTTTGAACTGCTCATTTCCCTCAGAGAGAAGGAGATACATTTAAAAAGATAACACACAAACACATAAATATACATTTGTCTCTGGGTGTCTGTATATACTTATATCTACATACACTTAGTGTTGGCCAATATTTCAGATATGCCACATATGGGCCCATATATAATCAATATCATTTAGTTCCATACAATATAGAATCAAACAAATATGCCAAATCATATAATTAACAAAAATTCATGTTGAAGTTATAACTGGGGGTTCAATCTTTGACTTATCATTTTGTTTACAAAATTTAAGCAGAAGTAACATCAACATCCTTCTTAGAAGATAGATCATTTCTGAAATAATATTCACAATATTTTCACACTGACTCTTTTCCAGAAATTGCTAGGTATTTTTAAACAATCTAGTAATATCACCTCTGTGTTAAACAATTTGAAATATTGAAATCTACAAAGAAGGGTGTTTTCCTATGAATATTTATAAATATGTAATATAATCAAAACAAAAGACAAAGTGTAATGTTTCCTGGGTCCTTAGGAAACATTGCTTCTTGATAAAATATTAGATTGATTGTAATATATTCCAACAAATCTGATGCAAAGTTGAACATACACCAATTGAAAGAAGTTGTGTTTGACAGGATAGCATGGACAGTACTTGTCTATAAAGTCAACAAGAGTTGGACACGACTAAATGATTTAAAGCAATAATTTCCAGACTGTAGAATATACTGTACTGTAGGGTTTTTTAAAAAAATTTTTTTTTTAAAAAGGTCCAAAATATAGAAGCCATTTGCTATAACTTCAGCTCCATTTCTGCCATCTGCATGCTTTGAATATCACAAAAGAGCCTAATAAGACAAGTCAATGGTTCCAGCGCCAAACTATATATAAGAGGAGATGAGGAATAACCTTGATGAGTTTCACAATAAATCTTAATGGAAGGAAAAGAATCCCATTAGAAAGTTCTCTAGCAGAATGACAGGAATAGTGTTAATCCAAGAAATAAAACCTTTTATTTTACTGCTGTTCCAAAAATTTAATTTGTACAATATTGAAGGCTTTTCCCATGTACAATAAGACCACTATGGCCATTTCATATTTTTCAGACGGTGCTGCTAAAATATCTACCAATAATCTCATTTTATCAGAATCTTGTCACCCTTTCAGAAAGCCAGCTTGTGTAGGATGGGTGATTTATGATAACTTCTGTAATCTTCAAGCCAGGTTTGCAATAAAAATTGCTGCATCTACATTTAAAAAAAGATACCAATAGCTTGCAGAATTTATAGAATTCTATCCTGTGTTCATAAACACCATTATAAAAATGAAAAATAAAAGTCTGTCTTCTTTTTTCCAAAATTCTCTTTATATATCTCTAACAATATAAGAGCTGGACTCTCTTTATGTTATAGTAAACAGTTCTATAAGAAGCCTAGAAAGGATAAATATGTAAAATGTGAACATTTGTTAGAAAGCATCTAGCTATTTGCACATGGCTAGTAGAAGCCGTTGTATTGCCCAAAGTAACTAGACTATTGTCCTTTCCTTTGCCTTTGCTTGTTTTTAAAAAAAAAATCTTTTTTCTGCTCTATAATGTGTGGCAGTGCCCTTTCCTGCCACAGCTTGGTAGAATAGAGTTAAATCTTGGAGAAAACCCTGCAGTACTATATTAATTGAACTTTAAATCTTGGGTGCGGATTCAGAAATTCAGGGCTCCTTTGAGGCTTTCTATGGAGCTCCTGCCCTTTCTTCATCTGTGATGCCAATTTTCACTAGACCACAATTATATTTCCTCATCTGAAGACTGAGAAAGAATGGATAGCAGCATGCAATTAATTAATAGACTAAATGGATCTTGAGAAAAATACGGTTTGTGCTCCAGGGTTATCTATGTCTGGCTTTGACATATCCATGTTGTCTTTTGCCACATCCTTATGCAGCTCCTGGAATATTTCACAAGACCAGATAGTCTTTAACCTTCCCAAAAGATGTGTACATTTATTCTTTAACCACAATTTGTCACTTTTAATAGCAAAGGGGTGGCAGCAGACCTGAGAGAATGATATTTGGTGGAAATGAATGGAAATAACATCTGTAGGGAATCAACTTGGCATGTGAAAGAAGTCATCATCTATGCCAGCTCCAGATTTGGATGGCCCTTTAGGCCAGAGAAATTAAATATCTTTAGTTGTACTTACTAGGCTGCTAGCATATCCAACATATGATTAGAATGTAGACTTAAATAGATGTCATTGAAGCTAATCCAAGCCCACAGAGCCTGGCATCTTTCAATTTATCTGCCTATCCTATTCTGCTAAAACCTTGCTGAGTAATACACAGATATCAGTATGTGTAAAATCAGCTAAGTTCATCTGGGTAGATTAAAATTTGGGTAAACCTATGTAAAATATTTTAATATATTATCTCAGGTAGATAACACTACTTTTCATTCTTCTAAATATTTAACTATTTCTTTCATGTTACTCCCAAAAAATAAAAACAGAATTAGGGCATGTTTAAATCCACAATTAAAGGATTCTCCATGCATCATAACATACAAAGTCAGGTGATATGGGAAGTAAAAAATCCAGGTGCAAGGAAACTTTCCTTGTCCTCATATCTAATGAAGAAAATAATTTGTCAGGGTGCAAGGAACCAGAATGGTATCATGAGCTGATCAGAGTTGCTTCTTTATTGTTGCTAACCTATTTGCAAGAATCTTGGTCAGAGTGACTGCATTCTCTTGGGAACAGCCAGACAAGGGCTTCAGAGATTTGGGGCAGGGTGGGTGGGTGGGTGGGGTAATCAGCTCTCCATCACTTTCTGCCCTGCAACGAATTTGAGCTCGCCAATCTCTTCACACGTTCCCCCCTCTAGCTGGAGAGGGGGGAAAAATACAACCATTCTTCCTGAATGATATCAAGTCATTTGATATTTCACATGTGAGGTTGCCCTGATTTCTTTATGTTTAATATCTTAACTGTGACAATCAAAGATTCATGTTTTCTTATGTCTAAGGACCTAATCATATGATCTGCTAATTTAAAGCAACTCTATTCTTGTTCTCTCCTTTTTCTTGTATAAATTAACATTTCCACAGGTTGAACTGATTGAGGGAATACTGTATGCTTGGACCTATTTGTTGTTGTTGTTAGTTGCGAAGTCATGTCCGACCCATTGCACCCCCATGGACAACGTTCCTCCAGGTCTTCCTGTCCTCTACCATCTTCTGGAGTCCATTTAAGCTCACGCCTACTGCTTCAGTGACTCCATCCATCCACCTCATTCTCTGTCGTCCCCTTCTATTGCCCTCAATCTTTCCCAGCATTAGGCTCTTCTCCAGTGAGTCCTTCCTTCTCATTAGGTGGCCAAAGTACTTGAGTTTTAACTTCAGGATCTGGCCTTCTAAAGAGCAGTCAGGGTTGATCTCCTCTAGGACCAACCGGTTTGATCGCCTTGCAGTCCAGGGGACTCGCAGGAGTCTTCTCCAGCACCATAGTTCAAAGACCTCAATTCTTTTGCGCTCAGCCTTTCTTATGGTCCAACTTTCACAGCCATACATGCTTGGACCTATATTGGTGCTTTATTACTTGGAAAATGAAAGTGAAACTAGCTTAGAAAATAGGATTTGTGTTGTTGAATTCAGTATCTGTGGCTGGTATTCCTGAGACTAAGAAATAAAGTCAGGATTGTTGCCTTTTGCTCCAAGGACCAAGTACAAACATGCAAAGGAGCCTATTTGTTCAGATGATACAGTCTAGCATCCAGTTTTCCATAGTGATCAACCCACTATCTTTGCTATAAGTTTTTAGCTGATTCCTAATATTGCTTACCTGCCTTGCAATTAGGATTTTTAAACTCAGTTGTCATTTTGACATGTCTTACTGACTAAAAATGAGGCATTAGAAAATGGCCTGCCTATATGCTAACTTCTGTGGGAAACATCTGTTCTCTCAAAATATTATGTACTACACTTCCATTGCCTTAGAATTGAATTAATTGAAAAAGATTTGCAGGGCCACAAAACCCCATTCCTGTTCCAAAATAATCCTGTACTCGAACAGTGTTCCCCAAATAAACTGAAGAGAGGTATCAAATAGTGCTTGATGCTGGGCCCAGCAGCCTTCAGTATTTTCATTAAATCTTCATTTTCAGCATTTACTTCTTTTGGTATAAGAAAAACATGGTCCATAATCCCTCCTATACATCACTATATATCAGTGATGGCAAACCTTTTAGAGACTGAGTGCCCAAACTGCAACCCAAAACCCATTTATGCATCGTTGGGTGCCGGGTGGGTGTGGCCCATTGGGTGGGTGTGGCCCATTGGGTGGGCGTGGCTGTGGTGGTAACGGCAGACTGGGTGGGACTAAAAAGTTCAATCAATCAATTCCAACTTTGCAAGATTTTTTTTTCCCGCAAGAAGTTGAAATTGACTGACTGATTGAACCTTTTTTTTTTTTGCACACGGTGGCGGAGGCCTAAAGCGAAAAGGTTTTATAAAACCCAGCTGAAGGCCTAGGACTGGAGCGACGGTGCGCGTGCCCACAGAGAGGGCTCTGAGTGCCGCCTCTGGCACCCGTGCCATAGGTTCGCCACCACTGCTATATATCATCCAAATGCCATCCTCCTGTTTGTAATAGCTGTTAAAAGTGCACATTATTTTCATATCCAGCTGTAGCGTCAAACTGGGATCCAGATCACAAATGGCACAAAGGATATATGTTAATTTGTTACAGAAAGGAAGGCAAGGATTGCTATAATATCATGCAAAGAATATAAAGGTGAACATTTGAAACATTTAAATGGAAGAGGATGAGATATGGATGTTGTTCCAGACAAATCTTCAAAACTTATCAATGTTAGTTTATAAAAAAAATCTCAAAAAAGAAAGCCGAGTCTTGTTCTATATCAACATAATGAGTTGGATAGCATGTACTGTATTTAAGTTACACAAGGATAGATATGGGTATAATGTCATTTTGTTTTCTCCTAAAGTCAGAGGGGCCTTTTCCCCCCCACTGGATGTGGTGAAGTGAAGATTAAACAGCAATTTGTCAGTGGTGCTTTAATTTGGATTCTTAGCCTGAGCAAGGAATCCATTCAATAGCCTAAATATTTTACCTAATTCTATGCATTTATAATTCTATAATTCAACACAAAAAGTACAGTTACTGTAAGTTCTCTGATTTCAACCCTGTAAGGTCAATTGGCAGAAATAAAAAAAACCTCCCGCTATTCAATAAGGCTTATTTTCTGCTAAGAATTTTTACAATCTATGTTTGCTGGGCTTGGGTAGATCTTGTTATACTTTTGCATAAGCTTTTACAATATTTCATTAGTATTGGATATGATTCTTTCTTACTTAATGAGCTTCATGCTTTTCAGGTACAATAGATTACGTATGCAATAATTCCCACCTAATGTTGATAAGGAACATGGGGAGTTGGTAATCTTTTGGTACATCTGGAGGATTCCAAATTAAGGAAGAGTACTTTCTGAAGACTTTTATTTATATTTCACACTCCTTAACTGTCCATCTCCCTCAGAGTGTGGCTTTTTACTTTAGAAGGTTTGGTTTTAAGAAAAGGTATTTTAATTATTGCTTGTATAGTTTGAATATTCCTATGACTAGAACTGACCTATAATGTGAATGTATGTCTCAATGACAGAGTTTTAAGTAGTAGTACAAATTTTGTCCACCCTTTTAAATGCCTTTATCTTCTGAATTGTAATTCGGTGTAAGCTATTTTGAGAAAGCTTCATTCTCCTTTCAGTTCATCACTTCTATTGCATTGCCGAGTGAATCACTTTCAACATTGTGAAGGTTCACAGGCGGCGGGGGGGGGGGGAAGGCTAGCTTGCTGATTGCAAGTTGCACATTGGCTCGCGTTTTCTTCCTTGTATCAATTAAACATTTTAAAATGCCAGTACCATTTATGAAAAACACCCAGACCATTTCTTAGTGATTGGGATCCATGGTTTCCTCCCTTTGTCCTTATTTCTTCTATTGATTAAAAGGGGACTGGAGGCTAAAGCATATAAGGAACGGCTGCTGGAATTGGGTATGTCTAGTTTAATGAAGAGAAGGACGAAGGGGGACATGATAGCAGTGTTCCAATATCTCAGGGGCTGCCATAAAGAAGAGGGAGTCAAGCTATTTTCCAAAGCGCCTGAAGG